>NW_007252978.1:144412-167415 GCF_000164805.1 Carlito syrichta | reverse complement strand
GTAGTGCGTGCCTGTAATTCCGGCTACTCGGAAGTCTGAGGCGGAAGGATGGCGGAGCCCAGCAGGTCGAGGCTGCAGTGGCCGGAAGCAGCCACTGCACTCCAATCTGAGCGACAGAGTGACATTCCAACTCAAAAAAAAAAAAAAAAAAGGATGCAAAATGAAAATGAAATTTTTTAGTATTATATAGTGGTGCAAATCTACTTGGGGGAAGATACATTATGTAATGGAGATGTATATATTTAAGCATTTTCTCTCAAACCATCTTAGATTTGAGGCTATGAATTCAAAGCTGAAGGTACAAAGAATGTTCATGTCTTCAAATCCCATTGAACAATGTGGCTAAGGACATATTCATACTTTTAAAAAACTCATATAAGTCAATGCTTATATATATATATATATATATATATATATATATATATATATGTGTGTGTGTGTGTAATCATTCGTTCTTTATAGTTGTGGTTTCAAGTCTTTATTGGGCATCAGAATTCATTTTTAAATGTAGGTCATTTATCCTTACCTCCAATATTCTGTATATGTTTTTCTCTTTTCCTGAGTGAATTTTTCACTTTAAATCAGAGACCTCCAAAATCTTATGCAAGTCATATAACCAGTCACAATTTTAAAACATCAGTATACAAAGATAACACTAAAGACTGATTGAGAAAGTGACTACTTGCATGGTAACTTTTAAGAATTTGGTAAGCTGATGTACCAAAATTTGCCTATTAATTATTTATATGCTAAAAGTTACCATGTGAAATGTATTCCTTTGTTTATGAACTTATTTATACTTTTCCAGAATCTTTAACTTCCTAAATTTTGCTTCCTTTTGTTTTGTTTGAGACCTGGTTTCTGCTCTATGATTCAGGCTGGAGTGCAGTGGTGTAATCATAGCTAACTGCACCCTTGCATTTCTGGACCCAAGTGATCCTCCTGTATCAGCCTTCCAAGTAGCTGGGACTACTACAGGCATGCACCACCATGCTCAGTTCAGAAGCTTTTACTTTAACTCATACTTCTATGGGTTATTCTAAAACATACAAGTTATAAAATTCTCAAGGTCACAGAACTATTTGACAGTACAGTAGAGAATCTTTGACTCAAACGTACCATTGAAAACAGTAGTGGAGACAGGCTTTTCTTTGCTATGTTGTTAAAGCAGTAAACGGCATGCTATTTCTGACACTGTTGAATGCGACATGTTTCCCTCCACAGTTACATAATAGATGTCTACAAATAAGATATACAAGGCCTTCAATAAAAGTGAATATTGAAGTTCAATAGGGAAATATTTAATTCTGCTGGTCAACAAATAGCATTTTCCACAATTAACTTGTCATTCACCTTTTTCCCAACTAAAATGAAAATGATTTAATCTATTATTTTGCTTTTATTTATGTCATTTACCAAAAGTTGCACCTTACATATCATCTTTTATTTCTTTCACATAAAGCAATTATCATAAGAATTATGAAAATTGTTTCTTTTTTCTAGTTTTCTTCAATAACTGAATTTCAAGAATTTGTATTCATTTATTATTTGATAGTAAAACTTCATATCCCATGTATATATGTATTGTGATAATTTACTTAAAATTTTCAATGTTTTCATTCCCCAATACCTTTTCTTATTCCCTCTATACATATTATTTAAAAATATTCATTGGGTTGAGTATGGGGCCTCATGCCTGTAATCCCAGCACTTTTTGAGGCTGAGGTGGGAGAATCATTTGAGCCCAGAGGTTTAAGACCAGCCTGCGCAACATAGTGAGATCTCATCTCCACAAAAAAAAATTCAAAAATTAGCTGGGCATGGTGCCACGTGTCTGTAGTCCCAGTTACTCAGCAGGCTAAGGAGGGAGAATAGCCTGAGCCCAGGAGGTCGAGGCTATGGTGAGTCATGAGTGTGCAACTGCACTTCAGCCTGGGCAACAAAGTGAGGCACCAACTCAAAAACATAAAAAAGGAGTAACCAAGTAAAGAAAAAAATGTTTGGGGGAAATATATACTGAAAATATTCATGTAAAACAATGTACTACAGTGTGGTAGAAGGAAAAAATTATTTTGCTAGGAAATAAACCATTACAAATAGGGTAAATTATTACAATGGGGTCATTTGTTAATGACTACTGCTAATTAGAATAAATATTGAGGCAAATAAATATAATTTCTAGCCTATGAATATCCTCTCTTCAGATTTTTACCATAAAAAGCATATTTTGTATATTCACATAAAAATATAATATACATAGTCAATATATGTTAGTGTGTTTGTATATATACATACTAACATTTCTGTAAAGTGTTTGTCATTTTTTTCAGCTGTCTAAATTTTCTGGTATTTAATCCTAAGTCTTATAATTAAGCAAGTTTTTGTCCTAAGTTTTTCCTTTTATGGAAGGTGGTATCTTTAGTGAAAAGATGAGTAAAAAAAAAAAATAGTAAATTACTAACTGATTGCATGTGTTTGGGCTTAATTGTATAAGATCAATATAGATATTTATTTTACTCACTTTTAAATAAAGAGTTTGGCATGGATACCCTCCAGGGAACGTCCCTAACTAAAAGTATATAATGTGAATAATTTTAACTTTTGATTAATCTTATTTGCTTCCTTTTCCTCTTTCTTATCAATAGCAGTAATTTTAAGCTCTTATGACATCAGATAAAAAGTCCATGTTATCAAGAGAAGCGTTATTTTAACTTGTAGTCATTTAACACTTAATAATCTGATGTTTGGGGCTAAAGATGTGTTTTCTTTAGCTTCTACATAATTAAAAAGAAAAACAAAACAACAAATCAATGTTTTAAAAACTAGAAATTTTATAATCAAGATATTTCATTTTTAGGGTCATTATGAAAAATCAGAATATCTGGCAACAGAAAGTCTCATTCTCAATGATAGAAAAAGACCAGTATCGTCCATTTTTAAAGCATTTAGAATCATGGGGTACATGTGAGGATTTGTTGCATAGGAATATTGCATGAAGGTGAGCCTTGGGCTTCTAACGAGATTGTCCTCCTTTCCCCAGTGGACAGTATGATACCCAGTGGGTGGTTTTGTGTCTCTTATTCCCCTGCTTTTCCTTGTTTAGCAGTGTCAATGTTTGTTGTTCCCATCCTTGTGCCCGTGTGTGTCAATGTTTAGTATCCACTAATGAGTGACAACCTACAGTATTCAGGTTTTTTTTGTTTCTGTGGTAATCCATTCAGAAAGACGGTCACCAGCTGCCTCTATGTTACTGCAAATCAATGGCCCCAATTTTTTAAAAGTCAACTGCACCCTAATTAATAACCGTTTGTTCACTGACTTGTGGACTTTTGGGTTTGCCACCCTTAAAAGACACTTTGACGTCACTGTGTCCTTCTTGCTCCATCAAGTGATAAATTTGATGAAACAGGAGAGATACCTGTTATTTTGGAAACTAAGTTATCTTTGAACGTAAGAGGAAAATTGGCAGGAGAGAGGGCCAAAGTGAGCAGGAACATCGCCTGTAATAAATATCAATATGAGCATTATTTTGGAGGCAGTAAAGCAGAGAACTGTAGCAATACTGGATTCATCAATTAGATAGCTAATTCTGTCACTAGTGTGGAAGTGGGATGTAAGAGAGGCTCAAGCTCGTAGTCATAGGAATGAGCTAAATTATTGCTGTAATCCAGGTGAGAGAAGATAATGCTTATACATAGACAATTATAGGAGGAAATGAAGTCTTAAATATATAGGAGATAAAGTTGTCAGGACTTGGTGATTGAAATAATGTGTAATGGAAAAACCATGGAGGAATCTAGTGTTATTCTCAGATATTAAGTTTAGGTTAGTAAAATAAAAAGGCATCTCAAAGGAGAGGTATATTTGGGTACATGATTTTTGTTTTTAAAGTGTTGAGCATACTATAGAACCCACCTCCACAAATATAAAAAAAAATAAAAAGGAATGCATTCACCATTCATTTGAAGACAGATATTGGAAATTCAAAAGAAATGCTATTAAAAACAAATTAAAAATTATAAAATTATTTTCCTGTGAAGAAAAGATTCAGTGAGTAAAACAGCAGTTAGGAGATGGTTAAGCAGATAGAAAGAGAGGATCTTGGAGAAAGGTAATGCCCACATGAACACCCCTGCACCACCCTGTTATGCACCTAGCAGTTGAAAATGTGATTAATGCCGTTAAGAACTTCCTCTTATACCAAGACCAAGATGCTTGCTCATAAGGGATTGTCCCAACTCAGATGCAGGTACAGTAGCTAACTAAATGTTCTTGACTTAATCTAAGCTCATTATAATACTACTAACTTAAAATTACCCTAAGGGAGTTGCCCACTCACATCATACACCTGAAGCTATGAATATACCTGTGTAACCCTATAAGGCCTAAAACTCCCTACCCAATGTGAGGGAGAAATAATAGTAATACAGCCTCAAAGCCCACTCATTTCTAAGAAAAAAACACTCCAAAACACAGCCCTCAGTACCCTTAAGCATAAAAATTAAAGCTCAATAACAGTTAGGTGTAGAAGCAGGAATGTCTTTTTTTTTTTTCCATTTTTTATTTTAAAGATGTGGGGTACAATTCAGGGTTAGGTGTACAAGTGTTTATTATGCAGGTACCCCTGTTGATGAGGTATGCACTCCCCTCTCCAGCAGATTCCCACTACTGCCAATCCTGCCTCTCTCGGGGCAGTTTCCAACTACTGCTAACCCCTTTCTTATACTATTATGATAATTGTTCAAGGTCTGCTTATGAGTGAGAACATATGATACTCAGTTCTTTGTTCCTGTGATAGATCACTCAGTATTATAGACTCAGTCCATTCAAGTTGCCGTGAAGTTCAGAATTTTGTCCTTTATGATTGTGTAATATTCCATCATGTATATGTACCACATTTTTAAAAATCCAGTCCTCTTTTGATAAGCAGCATAGTTGATTCCATGTTTTTGCTATTGTGAACAATGCTGTACATGTACGAGTATATTTTTCATAGAGTGATTTGAGTTCCTCTGGGTATATTCCCAGTAGGAGGATTGCAGGTCATATGGAAGGTCGATTTTTAGATCTTTTAGGAATCACCACGCTGTTTTCCCCAGAGGTTGTACAAGTTTACACTTCCACGAAAAGCATACAAGTGATCCCTTTTCACTGCATCCTCTCAAGTATGTGTTGTTTTTTGAGTTGATGATGACCATCCTGATTGGAGTTAGGTAGTATATCAGTGTGATTTTAATTTGCATTTCTTTGAGGTTGAGTATTTTTTAATGTATCTATTGGTTGTTCGTGTCTCTTTTGAGAATGTCTTTTGCCCACTTTTTTTTTTTTTTTAATTTACACCTGTAGTTCCAGCTACTCAGGAGGCTGAGGTGGCTTTGTAATGGGGCTCTTTGTTTTTTTTCTTTTTGGAACGCTTGAGTTCCTTGTAGAATCTAGATGTCAGGACATTGTCAGACATAGCAACAGTCTCTATAGGCTGTTCTTGACTGTTGGGAGCCAACATCTATAGCTACATGGCTGAGGCCTGTAAAGGCCCATCTGGAAGATCGCCTCTGACATAGGATATCAGTTATACCTATAATATTGGCGTGTGATTAGTGACCAGTGTGCATACATGGCAGTAAAACTTATAAGTAAATATAAATATACCTGATGGAAAGTGCATAGCAGAATTAATTTTCTCTGTCCTTCTAAGTTTTACTTCTTTCTAGATTATTTTTTAACTTCTATTTCCTGGTAGACTGGTTAGTTAGCTCTTGTTCCCAAAGGCAGTTTCTCCTAGGATTAAGATTAGAAACTAAATTATCATAATAGTTTTATTGTCCTGCCTCTAGCCAGGCAGGACGTTTTTCTAGTTTCGTTACATGCCGAAACTGGTTTGCTTCAGCCCGAGGTCATTGTCATGGTAACCATGCAGCCCATTATCCAAGAGTGTGACAGCTACTATTTGATTTTTAGAATAGACTTGTTTGGATAAAACATACATTTAAGACGATACAATTTCCATCGAAAAGATTTAAACAGTAATAAGCATTCATAGAAAACTTTTAAGTTTTGTTTGAGCTTTTAAGTTTCCTTTTCTCAGATTATGACTTTAGTTCCTATTCCTGTAGGCCAATTTTAAGATCCTTTGATTAGTATACTGAAATTTTCCCAACGGTGCTGTTTTTGCTTCTAATATGACAATAGGAAATTTTACACATAGTCATGTATTAATATACTAGGAAAAAAGATTTAAGTTTTGGGTTAAAGTCGTTGTTTTATTAGAATAGAGTGAGAATTATGGTGTTATGAGTTTAAAAATCATATGTTAATGGTAATTATAAGATTTAATGATAAGGTATTAGCTTAATAGGATATAGCATAGTATTAAAGTTCAATCACTAGATCATATAAAAATTAAAGTTTAGACATATGAAACTCATATGAATTATAGTAAAGTTTGGTAGCTTAAGAATAAGTTTTAACTGAGTTATAAGGCATTATGTTAAATTGTAATAGGATAATAGTATAACTAACAGCTAAGTCATTTAAGTAAACTTATAGATTTTAGTATAGTGTTAAGTTGATAATATTAATCGTTAAAAATATTTGGAGTCAGTGAACTTGAATTGAACCTAGAGTTAACTTAGAAAGTTTTTGTATCAATCAGGGTTTAGAACAAAGAGTATAATATGAATGATTTATTGAACATTATGGAAAACATTTTGAACGATTTGTATTGAAATTGTGCACCTGTGACCTTAATGTAAGCACGACAGACATCATGGAGTTCGAATTGTCTGTTTGGAACTTGCAAGTCTCGTGATGGTCTTGTGATGCATGGTTTGTAAAGCACGGAACTTGTACGCCCCCAGCAAGTGATTATCACACTGCTGGAGGGTATAGAAAATGGTATATAAGTTGGAAAAGGTTTGAATAAAATTGGCTTCTGTCCTGATCAGACTGTTCCCAGAAGAACTGCCTCTGAGTGGTCTCTTCTCGCTGTCCAGATTCTCTGGTGCGGGTCCTAACCCACCCTTGGTCAGTGCTGGTCACCGACACTTGACCATTCTTCTCTCTTGAGAGTATACTATTCTTTGCTTAATAAAACTACTCACTTGTCTTACTACCTTATGTGTCTGCGAATTCTTTCCAAACTTGACACAGGAACCCGGTGATCAGCATCAACCTGTTGTCCCACACTGGAAGCTACAGCCCTTTTCCCAGTAACAATAGGATCTCTACAGGAAAAAGCAGCATAAAAAGCTCAATAATTGAGGAGAATTTAATAATAGATTTCTTATTTAATATTTGGCAGACTATAGGAACAATTGCAAGAGATATAGAGAATGTAGCCTTTGTAGTACCCAATCTTCAGAAGAGAGAAAGTCATTCTATGGAGAAAGCTTCCTTCATTGGACAACTACATATCGTCTCAGATTTTTTCAGCCTCATGTGCTTCTAGGCACTTATCCATTTATTCAGCAGTTTCTGAGACAGAACAAATCATCAAGTGCTGACCAAGCAGACAAGTAACTAGAGACACATGAGGCTGTCAGTCAACTACTAAGTCTGACTCACCCACCACTTTCAGACTCAGATAAAATTCCACCTTGCAAGGTATGAGGTGGTGTTTTCCCAGTTGTTTCCAAGGGAGCTGGTAATGCAATCTAGGTGTTTGAAAGTGGAACTTTAACTATCGATCAGGCCAAAGACAAAAGAAAACAACAGATAAACATTTTCGCCTCTCTTGGCTAGAGTTTCTATACAGCTTTTCTAACGATTTCCAGGGAGACAAAGCAAGTTAAAGTTGTGTCCTGCTTGTTAATATACGTTCTTAGTTTTCAATCCTGCTCTGCCTTACTCAGTCCTATGTCTTTTAAAAGAATTTATTTATTTATTTTCTTTATTCTTTAGACAGGGTTTCTTTTCTGTACACCAGGCTGGAACACACTGGTGCTATCATAGCTGACTGCAACCTCAAACTCCTTAGCCTTGGCTCAAGCAATCCTACCGCCTCAGCCTCCAAAGTAGCTAGGACTACAGGCATGTGCCACCAAGTCCAGCTAAAATTTTTATTTCTTGTAGAGACAAGTTCTTGCTATGCTGCCCAGCCTGATCTCTAAGTCCAGGCTTCAAGCAATCTTCCCCCTCAGCCTCCCAAAGCACTGGGATTACAGGGGTGAGCCACCACATGCAGCCTTCAGTCTTATTTCAACAGAATTAAATACCTCTAATAGAATGTACAAAACATTTTTGTCTCGAGTTCTGCTTTCTTGAGAACCTTGACCAAAACATTATTTTGGCTAGAGTTGTGACTGACTTTCAAATGACTGAATTAGTCAATATGTGGTGCCATTGCAGGAATAAAGGAAAGACTAAATACCCTGATCTCATTCTATTCTCCTTACCTTCCGGCCATGCCTCCTACTGAAAACAATCAGATCACAGAACCTGATGGAGAAGGAAGAAGAATTTCCCAAGGAGTAAGCTGGAAACATCAAGCCCTTTAACCATTCTGTGCTTTCGTTTCCTTATCCTTAAAACTTCAAAAAGTATTCTTATTAATATCACAGGTTTGTTGTGAGACTTTAAAAAGACATTGAGTCATAAAATGTCAATACAGAAGAGTAACAAGCACATGATAGGGATGCATAAATGTTAGTCATCATTATCATCACTAGCAATTATCATCTTTTAACAAAATGGGCATTTTGGATTCTTAAGAGGTGACAGAGATATTAGGGTTATTCTAATTTTTTTTCTTTTTAGACAAAAACTATAGTAGGGCAATACAAATTAAGCGAGTTAGATTGTTGCTTGTATTTTTAATTTTAGCTCCTCAATTCAAATATTAGGTTGCTCAGTATATTCAAGCACATTTTTTATTCAAAATATGTGTTAGAACATTTACCAACTTTTTGGCGATCTCATATTGAAATGTACTAATTTTATTTATTTGCAGATATTTTAATAATCAGATGGTTATGCAAGACGAGCACAGTTTAATAGGTTCATACTGAGGAACTGTGTGCAGGTGTAGTTTGGGATGCTTTGACATGTTTCCTTTCTAAATACGTATTTTGAAAAGTACACAATATAACCATTGTCTTACTAGACTCTGGTGTGGCCATGTGCTCTTTGAGCTATGACCAGGTCATGTTTTCTTAAGCTTTGGCCTCCCTTACCTTGCGGAGGTGAATCTCCTCTTTATCTCTCTCTTTCTAATTTAGTTTTTAAATAAACTATATTTCTAATCTAAAAAAAAGAAAGAAAAGTACACAATATAAATTTATTTGTAATTAAAACTGTTTTAATAACTTTAAGGGAGCAAAAAAAAAAAAATACCTGTCAAATAGTTAATATAATATAAAGCAATAAATGGTATACAATATTTGTTGTATTGTTAATTATTTAATAATAAATACCCAGTCTCCTTGATGTTGATTTACCAAATTCCATAATAAATTTTATGTCCTGCATGTTCAGTTGTTCCTTGTATACTTCACAGTCTAAAAGAGAAGTAGGATTAGAGATCATTCTGTTAAGGGGAATGGTTATGTTCATTCAGCTTTACAGAAAGAAAAAATAATAATTTTCAAGAGAATCAAATGAAAGAATAATTGAGAAAGCGGTGGACTCTCTGAGACTCCCAGCAATATTGATGGCCTTTTATCACTGTATTTAGAGAAAAATCTTTCTCATTAATGATTTTCATGTAAGAAATTTCATCCTGAGGTGTCATTCTAAAAAATTTTTCTGTTTTTTAATGTAATTATCTTATATAATTTGTTATTATTTTAGGAAAACATTGAAATATTTTATGTTTCTAAAGAAGTAGGAATAAAAATACTATAAACATTTTAGAGGCTATGTTTAATAAGTTATTAACAATTTATTTTCATTGTACAAATATAAATAATATGATTTTTAAGCATTTGAGTCTTGGATAAAAGAAGTCATTGTGGTGTAACAAAGAACTGAGATTGAGTTTGATAGAAAATAAAGGAAAAGTTGCAGCTTGCGAAGCCAATCATAGAAATGGAAAACCAAACATAGCAGCTAAACATCAGTCTAAGTTGTAACTCATCAATCGATTCAGGAATATTATTTGATGTTATGGGGAAATGTCTCAGACTATTCAGTTGACAAACACAAAATATTTAGATAGTAAGCACAGGAGGAAAACTAGAAACAGATACGATTGGGAGACAAATAAGAGTATATGAAGATCAGCAGGATGGCTCAACTCAGCTCTCCAGGAAGGAGATCTAATGATCTCTACTGGGAATTTCAAGACCCCAGTCAGTGATCAAAACTTGAAGTCTACAGTATCAGAAAGAACAACTGATAAAATACTAATTTTAATAAGGTAATTGCAAAGAGCCTTAGCAGAAGCCCCATCATGTAATTGAACTAATGAAAGAACACAGGCCCCAAATCCATTTTACAATGATGGGGGAACAGAGTAGTCTAGTAATTCAGGATTAGATTTTAAAACTTAACACGAAAACCTATTAAAATTGTCAACTAAATTTGCTAACTCCCAACATTAGCCACATAGTTATCACAATGCGGAGATAAACGCATCGTATGAATTATGGTCGGTTTAGGAAGTTTTCGCAAGTATTTAAATGACCACCTTATCCTCAGAAACTTCTTCCACTCAACCACTTCCATTTCACCCTCTTTCATTTCCTACCAAATATAACACTCCCAACACTTTTAAACAAATGTGATAAAACTCCTCTCATTGTAATCTTCTATTTGTAGTATCCGGGAGGGGGGAGGGTTCAATTGCATTAATTTCAAATTCTTTCATTACATAATTCTAAATGAAAGTTTAGAATCTGCTGAGCAATGATAAAAAAATATAATCCAATCATGAAAACAATTGTCTGTATACATCCATGTTAAGAAGTGAGTGTTGTCAGCTCTAACACTATAATTTGTTTCTTCTTCCATTCTTTACAACAGCTAATCTAAACCTTTAAACTGCTTGTTTGCAGTGGTCTTTAGTGTTGTTAGTCAAAGATTTCTGGGTCCACCCACTCTTGACACAGAATAGGTGTGACCGTAGGGTGGAGCTATATAAACGTTGTAGTCAGTACAGTTTGAACAGACATGTTCTTTTATTGGATGCTTCAAATCTCTCTCCCTGTACACAAGAATGAACAGCTTTCTGGATGGTGGCATCCCTGTTCAGCCTGAGTGTGTATCCTATATATAATGAACAGATCTCTGACTTATCAAACAACAATGAGCATGTAGCATTAATGACACATGTAAGTGTTGTTTAGCGACAATGAAAATTGTGCTTTCTCACTGACATTTGAACTAACATGGCCTGTCTGACTCATCCCTCATCACACATAGAGGATAAATTAGAAAGCATCATTTAAGAAACTCATCAAATCCTTATTCATCGCTGAAGGATCCTAACAGGTGTCCTTCATTCTGTGTGAATTTAATTTTACCGTACTTTTAGATTTTATTTATTCAATTCCTATGGAACCTAATTTTATCATCTTCTATTTTATCCATATAACCTATCTCTTCTGCTATATTGAGGTACCTTAGAGTTTGTTTCTGACTCTATTTCAATTCATTGGTCTATTAGTCTATTTACACCAATCTCACATTGTTTGTTATTCTGGATTTATGATACATCCTTCGACATAATAATATGATTAAGTAAATCTTCATAAGAAAGTAAATAGTATGAGACATTACTATAAGTCATATGTAAATAATATGAAACTTATTACTATGTCTTTTGCTTTTTATTGTGTGGCTTTTTCTTGATGTTATTGTAATAGTATTACTTTCAGATTCAAATTTCTTTTTTTCTTTTTGAGTCAGAGTCTCATTCTGTTGCTCAGGCTGGAATGCAGTGGCATGCTCATGGCCACTACAGCCTCCACCCACTGGGCTCAGGCAATCCTTTCACCTCATCCTTCCAAGTAGCTGGAATTACAAGCATGCATCACCATGCCCAGCTAATTGTTTTTTGATTTATTGTAGAGATGAGGTCTCACCATGTTGTCCAGGTAACAAACTCATGGGCTCAGGCAGTCCTCTCCCCTCAGTCTCCCAAAGTGCTGGCATTACAGGAGTGAGTCACTGTGCCCTGCTAGATCTAAATTTCTGAAAGCCACTGTTATAAAGTAAAATTAAACTTTGTGTATTGGTCTTTTGTATAGAGAATTACTGAATTTACATAAGTTTAATAGTTACTTTGTAGATTTTGAAAATTGTTACATATACTTAATCATTTGTCTACTTAAAAAATTTAATTATTCCTTTCAAATAGTTACTTTTTTTCCCCCTTGTCTTGTCTCTAGTACAAGTTTATGGAGAAAGTTTCCACTTATGTTATCTGTGATGTTTTCAGATATTTACAATATCAAAAATACTTCTCTTCAGTTTTTGATTATTTTAAATCACGAATGCTGTTGAATTATATAATATTTTAATCAGATTATTTATTAAAATAATCACATCACTTGCTTAAATTCTACTTTAATGCCAGTACATCAGCATTATTTTGATTAGTTATTTTATGGTACACCATTTTTATTCTCTTATTTTCAAATTAATATTTATGACAAATGTATTTTAAAGCAGCTTATATTTTTATAAACTAGCTTGAAAAAATAGTTTTTATGTTTTAATTGAAATATATTCTATTCAGATTAAATATAATTATAATATATTTGGTATCACAATATGCTTTCTTCTGTCTGACTCATCTGGTTTACAAATGTTTCTTCTACTTTTTGCTTTCCCTTGTGTTAATCAAAAGTTATTATTTCATTGTTTTCTTTATTAACCTGTTATTTGTAAAGCTTTCACTTTTCTTTAAGTGTTAACTTAAAGTTCAAGTATGCATAAATAATTTTAACATTTCCATGAGAGTGCTAGACCTTAGAACTTTTTAACTCCTTATACATCTAACCTAACTTTTGTACTATTATGTTCTCTAATATTGTATTGAAACATCTATTTACATACAATTGCATATTGTTATTATTTTGTGCAGATAATATTGAGCTATACTTTTCTATATTTACTCTTTGTGCTTATTTTCATTTTTTCTATGTATTTATTTAAGATAAATATTATGTCAAAAAGTCTGAACTTCTTATGCTAATATTTTTCTTTTACACTTATGTTTATGGTGTCTGCTGGAACTGACACAATAAAAATAACATTTTCTATCGTATCAAAATATCTTTATTTTGCTTTATTTTTAATGTAATGTCCATGTAAAATAGTTGGTAGTTTTTCAATGTAGCAATTTATAATTATAATTGTATTATTTTATTGTTTATATCATTTCAATTTAGAAGTCAGTCATCACTCTTATTTGCTCCTTTGAATTTATAGGTTATTCTTAAAATAGTGTGGCTTGACATGTTTTAAAAATTTGAAAAATAATTTTGACTCTCTTCTTATCAAATATTGCTTATCTTCCACTGTGTCTTCTTTCTTTACTTTCTAGTATCTTAAATTTTTATATTTTATACCTTTTATTTCATTCCCTTGTCTTTTTGTAACTTTTTATGTTTTATTTGCATTTCCCCCTGCTTAAATTTATATGATTTATTTTGGCATATCTTCTTATCTACTAGTCTACTGTTTTGCTTTATCTAATTTGTTATTGGAACTCTATATTTCATTGATATAATTATGTTTATTGATCATAAAGAGTCTATGTGGTTTTTAAAAAGGATTATAAATTTCTGGCAGAATTCTCCATCATTTTATCTTTCTCCTCTTGTTTTTTTTGTGTTTTCTCATTTGCCCCATTATTTATAGTCCTTTTATGATAACTCCAGTATATGGGGAACATGATTGTATTATACTTTTTCTATTTTTTTCTCCTTGGTTGTGTCATTTCTTTCATTTCCTTATTATACGTGTTAATTTAAATTGCTGAACATTTTATGTAAAGAATTATAGAGGTTCTGAACGATGGTGGTTTCCTCTAAAGAGAGATAATTCTTTTCTAGTTGGTGAGTCAATACTCACCTTACTGTAATGTGAAACTGAATTGATTTAAGAATTTTTGCAGTTTTTATAAATCAAGATTTGCAACTTCCTCCTAAAGTTTAACTCTTCGAGAATTCCAAAAACAGACTAGGGTGTTTACCATTTTTTCGTCTGCTCTAGTATGTTCTGAACACTCATTCCTGTCTCTTTAATATTAAAAAAAAACCTTCTAAAAGTGGCCCAAGTTGTGATACTCCCACTGCACCATGCCCTAGACTTTACAAAAATTTTTCTCATCATGAATACCCCTGTAAACATAATGATTATTGAATTATAGGACTCAGGCAGCATGTTGTTTGCACTGCTGCCTAAACAAGCTGAGGAGCAATTCCTTGCTGTGGGTCTCTTTCAGAGTTGACAGCCTTTTGTATCACCTGTGATATGACCCTGAGCAGTGTAGGATATGCTCTCAGGTGTAGGATATGCTGCTTCCAAGCCAAAAAGAGCTAACATGTGTTTTTACCTATTTGTTTATTAGTTTTTGCATGATAAGCAGTGCAAAACAAAACAGAACAAAAGATAGCAGCCATCAAACTGAATGATGCTGGTGACCTCTCACTAGCACAATCTTTTATGCCATTGATAAAAAGAACATTCTCTGAGTCTTCTTTTGGAATATGATTATAGTATATTTATACATTATTTATCCACTTTTCTGAATATTTAATTTTTTCCTCACCATCAGAACATTTGTATATCAGTCTCATGTAGCATGTAGGCATCGCTTTTCCATGTTTCTTGAAGCCATGTTAGTAATAAGTTTGAACCATCTCTTGGAATCCTTACCAATGTTTTTAAATTCTGTGTTTTAAAAGCTTGGCTCAAGTCACCAAAATTTGCCTTTTCAATCTTGCACCCTAACTTCCTTATTCAGATTGATTCCTATACATATTTTTTCTAAAAAGAGAGTGTCTATCTTCTTCTACAGAATCATAGGGTTCAGGGGAACTTGGATTTGAGGATTTAGTAATTTGTCATTCAAATACCTTCAAACTGTGTACCAGGGATTTGTTCATTCTCAGCAAGGACTCTGATGTTGGCAGAGCAGACCTTTCTTGGTTGGTAGTTGAACATTCTTAGGAGATTTGCTACTCAAACAATTAAATGTTATTAAATATTTTCCATTGTTTAGCTTTCTTTTTTCCCTGTCATTGTAAGAGGTGAGAATACATATGTTGTAGAAGAGACTCTCTGAATGTCCCACTTGACTTTCAATTATCTTTTTATTACTATGACTCATTTGTCATTTTTTCCTAGAATTTAATATAGTTTAGTAATAACTATCCTGTCTCATTTTCCTTGTATTTATTTTTTTTAGAATTCTTTTCAAACTCCCGATAAATTGTAGTAGCTAAGTATCTTTTCTTCCACTGGTTAACCATCCAAACTCATCACTGGTTAAAAGTGTAAACAACTTTCTGTCACTTTGTGCCTAGATCAATCTATGTTCTACCTACTCCCTGTGATGGAGTCATTATTGGGAGCCAAGTGCAGAATCCATCCCCAAAACCCAATAGTCACAGGTTGGTTTCTTTGAGGTGCAGGCACTGAGACAGAGCTTAGTGTATAGGGATGTCTATTAGGAATTACCATTGGTATCAACGCATGTGAAAAGAGGCAGGGGAGGAGGATTAAATGCAGGAAAAACTTGAACTCTGAAAAATGCCCATCTGTTTCAGTCAATTCTAAAGAAGCCCTGGAGCAGAAATGCTTTCTTATTTTTATTTATTTACATTATTATTTATTTATTTTTTAAATTATAAAGATGTGGGGTACAACTCAGGGTTAGGTATACAAACATTGATTTTGCATATACCCTTGTTGATGAACTATGCCCCTCCTTCCCCTAGTAGTTTCCCTCAACTGCCAAAACCACACCCCGCGAGAGTTTCCCATTACTGCCAACTCTTTCTTAAAGTCCCTCTCTGCCGCTGAAGCAATCCTGAATGAAATATCAGCTAAATAATGTTCTCCAGTAGCATTCTGAATGTGAGCAAAATGTCCTGCCATAAAAAAAGATCCAAGCAGTGTATGTCCATGTTCATGTCGTACTCATCTTATTTTTTTGCTATGTTCTGAGTAAATTTCGACTCATCAACATTGTAAAAATGGCAATACCAAACCAAGTCAAAGCAAAACAAAGCAAAGAAAATATAAGCCAGGCACAGTGGCTCATGCTTGTCATCCTAGAACTTTAGGAGAGGATTGCTTGAACCCAAAAGTTCGAGACCATCTTGCAACATAGTGTGAATTCATCTCTACCAAAAAAAAAAAAAAAAAAAAAAATCAAAAAATTAGCCGGGCTTGGTGGTGCACACTGAGTCCAGGAAGTTGAAGCTGCAGTGAGCTGTGATTGTGCCACTGGACTCCATCAAAAAAAAGTCCTCTCAAATTGGTTTCTTTTAGCATAATTTCTTAGCATTTTTTTCTCAGACAGCTTAATATTTGGCATGTAGTTGAAAAGAAAAATAATTATATTGTTATATCAGCCACTCTTCTCTATACTTTTTTCTCTTCCCTAAGATCTAGGCTTCTCAGAATCAGGCTTTCCTGGCATCCTTCTTATACAATATAGACACACATACACACACACACACACACAAACGCACACGCACACGCACACACACACTTAAATTACTGAATTTCTGTGCTGATAAGTAAGGTACATTGAAGTAGTATAAGATATTTCATTATTATCAGAAATATAAGCTTTCTCCACTCTTTGAAATATATTAAAAATTATCTAATAGCTTATTTCTATTGCACACTTGAATGTCACCTATTATGCACCACCCACTAGATAAAATATTCCTGTTCGAATCTTGAAATCTGACCCAATTGGATTAGCTTCCCATCTTGGGTAGAAAGGGTAAGAAGGAGCAAATGTGGAATGTGACAGGAGCTTTTAAAGCTTTTTAAATGATCATGCTTAAAGACAAGTAGAAGTCGAATGATTTATATTCTACAAATGGGTTCTGGTCTGAAGTGGCAGAGGATAACAATATATTATACTTGTTAAAATCATTTTAGTGTATATAAATTGATTTTTTCATGCATGCCAGATAAAATTTTATTCCCCTATACTAGAAAGTTAAATTCAACTCACAACTGAAGCCAAATACTTTCAGAAAACTATTTACATACAAAAAAAAGATAAACTACCTAAAGAAAGAGGTACAATGTATTTAATCAATATAAGGTATTACAAAAAAAAATTCATTTGACATTTATATATACTATAGTGTCCATAAAATGATTGGATTACATTTCTTATTCATTCATAGGTTTTTTTTTTGTTTTTCATTTTAATTTTTTGCATTATAAAAATATTCAAGTTATTTTAAATATAACTTTTTTCTGCTTATTGAGACATGATTGAAAATATTGTATATATTTAAGGTGTATAAAGTAATATAATATACAAATACATTTACAAATGATTACCACAATCAAAATAATTAACATATCTATAACCTCGCATAACTAGCTTTTTTGTGAACACAAGAATTACTCTCTTAGCAAATTTCAATATTACCATACAGTATTAACTATAGTCACCATGCTGTACATTATGTTTATAAAAATTAATTCTCTTATCACTGCAAGTTTACACCCTTTGACCAATATCTCTCCATTTTCTCAACCCTCAATCCCTGGTAACTACCATTTCATTCACTGTTTCTATGAATTCAACTTTTTTTAGATTTCATATTTAAGTGATCTCATGCAATATTTGTCTTCCTGTGGCTGACTTATTTCTGTGACTTAGCATAACACCCTTAAGATTTATTCACATTGTTGTAAACGACAAGATTTATTCCTTTTTAAAGACTGATGTACTTCATTGTGCATACTTCTTTCACATCTTCCTTATCCATTCACCATGGATGAACGTAAGTTGTTTCTGTATCAAGGTTACCGTGACGAAACCTGTAATGAACATGGAGTATGGAAATGCAAATATCTCTTTGAGATGCTGATTTCTTTGGATATGTACCCAGAAGCGAAAGTGCTAGATCATATAGTAGTTTTACTTTAAAATTTATTTAGCCTCTATATTATTATTTACAATGGCTGTACCAATTTGCATGTCCACCATTGGTATTCAAGGGTTCGTGCATCCTCATCAATACTTGTTAGCTTTTGAATTGCTAATGAGAACTTTGCTAACAGGTTTAAGGCAGTATGTCTTGGTTTTTGATTTGCATTTCCCTGATATTAGTGATGTTGAGATCCTTTTTATATAACTCTTGGCCATTTCTTTGTTTTGTTTGGAGAAATGTTTATTCAGGGTCTTTGCCCATTTTTTAAGTGAATAATTTAGTTTTTGTTTTTGTTATTGCTGTTGAGTTGTATGAGTTCCTTATCTATTTTGGATATCAGCACTGTATTGAATAGATGACTGGCAAATATCTTCTTCCATTTTGTAGATTGCTTTTTCATTTTGTTTTTTCCTTTCTTGAGCAGGAACTTTTTAGTTTTATATAGATTCAGGAGTTTATTTTTGCCTTTGCCTGTCCTTTTGGGATCTTATCCAAAAAGTCTTTGCTAAGACCAATGTTATAAAACTTATTTCTTAAGTTTTCTTCAAAAAGTTTTATGGTTTAAGGTTTCACATTTAAGTCTTTATTTTTGTGTATGGTGTAAAACAAGGATTTAATTTTATTATTTTTTCACATAGATATTCAGTTTGCTTAACATCATTTACTGAGGATATGATTCTTTTCCCATTGTGTATTCTTGGTGCCATTATTGAAGATTAGTTTACCATGGTATACGTGTGGGTTTATTTCTGGCCTCTTAATTCTAATGGTATTAATGTACCTGTTTTTATTCCAGTATCATGCTCTTTGGAATACTGTAGTTGTATCATATAATTTGAAATCAGGAAATGTGACACCCCCAAATAGATTCCTCTCTTTCAAGATTGCTATAGCTATTTTATTTTAACTGTTTTTTTCTATTTCTGTAAAAAAAAAAAAAAAAAAAAAAACTTTGAAATTTTGATATAGATTACATTGATTCTGTAAGCCAATTTGAGTAGTGCGAACATTTTCATATATTAATGATTCCAATCCATGGACATGGAATGTCTTTCCATTTATTTGTGTCTTCTTTAGTTTTAGTCATTAATTGTCTTATAGTGTTAATAGAGCTTCTTTGCTTCCACTGTTAATTTTATTTCTAAGTATTTCACTATAAGTAGGATCATTTTCTTAATTTATTTTTCAGATATTTCCTTGTTAGTGTAGAGGAACACTATTGACTTTCACATGCTAATATTTTGTCCTGCAACTTTACTTAATTTACTTATTAGCTCTAACAAGTTTTTTTGTTGTTTTTTTTGGTGGTTGTTGTGAAGACTTTAGGGTTTCTATAAATACAATTATGTCAGAAACAAAGACAAGTTCACTTTTTTTCCTTTTCTATTTTATTTCTTCATCTTGCTTAATTGTTCCAGCTAGGACATTCAGGACTATGCAGAACAGAAGTGTTGAGAGTAGTCATCTTTATCTTTTTTTCTCATCTTAGGGAAAAAGATTTGACATTTTTACTATGGAGTGTGATGCTAGTTGTGGGTTTGTCATACATGGTCCTCCTTGTGTTAAGGTATATTCCTTCTACAGCAGATTTGTTGAGAGGTCTAGAAGAATGGTGAATATTGAATTTTGTCAAATGCTTTTACTACATTTGTTGACATGAGCTTATGTCTTATGTTTTGTATTCTGTTAACTTGATGTGTCACATCTATAGATTTGTGTATGTTGTGTATTTGTGTATGATGTGTATCTTTGTATGTCATGGATAAATCCGACTTGATCATGGTAAATGATCCTTTTAATGTGCTGTTTGAGTCAGTTTTTATTATTATTTTAGGATTTTTACGTTTATATTCATTAGGAATATTGGCCCATTATTTTTTTGTAGTATTTGTTTATGGGTTGGTATCAAGACAATGCTGGTCTTATAAAATAAGTTTGAAAAAATACTCTTTCTTTAATTTTTAAGATTGTCTGAAAGCATATTCTAATTTTTCTTTAAATGTTCGGTAGAATTCAACCATAAAGACATTAGACCCTGGGCTTTTATGGGATGGGAGACTTTCTGTTACTGATTTGATCATGTATGTATACATTATTTCATCTTGGTAAGTTGAATATTTCTAAGAATTTATTTGTTTCTTCTCAATGATTTAATTTTTTGGCATATAAATGTTAATGGTAATGTTTGTGATTCTTTGTATTTCTGTGATTTCAGTTGTAATGTCTCCTCTTTTATTTATGATTTTAATTACTTGAATCTCTTCTCTTAATTTTTTTAATCTGGCCAAAGGTTTGTCAATTTTGTTTACCTTTTCAAATAATCAACTTCTTGTTGATTATTTCTATTGTTTTAACAGTTTTTATTAACTTATTTTTGCTCTGATTTTTGTTATTTTCTTCCTTCTATTAACTTGCTTTTTAGTAAGCACTTCTTTTCCTTTTTTTATTTTGGCAATGTAACATTATTTGATACCTTCTTTTCAAAAATTGGTGTGTATTACTATATACTTTCTTAGTAGAACTCTGGTTGTCCCTCCATGGAAAACAGTTTGGCAATTCTTAAAAAATCTAAAAATCAACCTTCCATACAACCCCACAATTCCTCTACTGGGAATATACTGGAGAAGCTCAAATCACTCTATGAAAAAGATAACTGTGCACATATGTTTATTGCAGCATTATTTGCAATAGCAAAAACATGGAACAAGACATGCTACCCATCGAAAAAAGACTGAATTTTAAAAATGTGGTACATATACTCAAAGGAATATTATGCAGCCATAAATAAGGACAAAATTATGAACTTCACGGCAACTTGGATGAACCTAGAGTCTATAATACTGAGTGATCTACCACAGAAGCAAAGAACTGAGAATCACATGTTCTCGCTCATAAGTGGACCTCGAACAATTATTGTAATACTATAAGAAAGGGATTGTCAGTAGTGGGAATCTGTCAGGGGAGAGGGCACACCTCATCAACAAGGGTACCTGTTTAATGAACACTTGTATACCTAACCCCGAATTGTACTCCACATCCTTAAATTAAAAAAAACAAAAACAAAAACAAAATACTCTGTTTGTTGTATCCCATTAATTTTATTTTCTTTTATTTTGTCTCCAGAATTTTTAATACATTTCTCTTTAATTTCTTGTTTGACCTATTGGTTGTTCAGAGCATGTTGTTTAATTTCCACATATTGCAATTTTTTCTTCCAATTTTTTTTCTGTTACTTAATCTAGTTTTATTTGATAATGACACAAAAAAATGCTTGACATGATTTTAATCTTAAATATGCTATGACTATTTTTATGGTCTAACATTTGATCTATCCTGGAGAATGTTCCATGCGCACTTGAAATATGTATTCAACTACTGTTGGCTCTGCAGTGGTGAATGTTCTACTGTGTTTGTTTGCTTTTCAGTGAGGTTCAAGTTTAATGTTCTGTTGATTGGATGTTCTATTCATTGTGAAAAATGGGATGTTGAAGTTCCCTACTTTTATTCTTATACAATCTCTGCATTCACTTCTGTTAATATTTACTTTAGGAAAAGCGGCAAGATGGCAACCGGTCTGTGAAACCCTCTGCAAAGGAGAACTGCAGTGGGTCTCTGACTCTCGCCCCAGGGGCTGCGGACCCCAACATTGCAGCCTGCTCTTCATACAGAGCTTGGCAGTTGCCACCGCTGGGGCAACATAGTGGACTGGACAGCCACTGCAGCACAAACGGCGCTGCTGCCACCGCTGCCGCCACTGCCGCAGCCTCCCCTGCCGCCGCGGCCTCTGCGGCAGCCATAGCCCATTACACCACCTGGGCCGGAGGTGATCCACTTCAGTCCTTCAAGCCCCTTCAGGGAAGATCTGCTGGGATCGCTGCCACCTCTCCTGCTACCAAGACGTCCTGCCCACCATAAGTATCCTGCCGTCTGCCCTGAGTCAGGCAGCCATCTTCAGCCTCTGCCATTCCTGTCTAGCCCCACCCCCTCTGGGGCAAGCAGCCTAGATAGAACCACCTGCTGGCGGTTCAAGGTAACTACACCAAAATGTGAGAAACAAGCTTGAAAAACAGACACAGGCCAGAGTGGTGAACGGAGGGTGATCTGAACTGTCCTTCACAGCAGACCAGGGGCAACTGACCCTAACTGCAAACTAATTTTCCAGCTTGAAAAGAAAACTAGAAATCAGACCTGAAAGGACATTGGACTTAAACAAAATGTCTCAGAGTATGCTTCATTGATTCTGTTAGTTTAATGACTTAATTCTATTCCTACTGTATTGTTCCTTTTTTCTTTTTTCCTCTTCCTTTTCTTCTCCTTTCTTCTCTCTGTAAACCATATCTTTGTATAGAGGAACAGCACACTAATAAGGTGGTTGGTTAGCTTGTATGTTAGCATCACTATATGTTTTATTTTTTTATTTTTTGTATGAGAGTTGATTTGTCTGTAGCTGTGGTCTATAGTTTTTATATGTTTCAGTATAGGCCTCTCTCTCTATTTGTTGGCACACTCGTTGTTTCCCCCCTTACTCCTCTATCTCTCCACCCCCCTCTTCAACCCACTGTCTGCTCCATTCTCTCCCCTCTGCTAACCACATTTTATTTCAGGTAGTAAACCTACAGCCCCACTGCACAGACAGATTCTAAGTCAGTGGGAAGTGGGCTCCAAATTATCCACACACCTGTCAGCGAATACCAGGACCTGCAGATAGATTTTGAATCACAGATCTCCCTTTAAGTAAATCTCAAAACTGCAAAAAGGACCACCCCCAACCTACAGTGCAACTCCAGAATTGAACAAAGTAAGAGGGCATACATAAAGAATAGGAGATTGTACAAACAGAAGTAAAACCAATCCCTTTACCCCTGAGTAACAGAATTAAAGAAGACAGTGATGTGGAGGGAAGGAAAAAGTAGGGAGGGTGAT
>NW_007252978.1:122848-144060 GCF_000164805.1 Carlito syrichta | reverse complement strand
CAGAGATTCAGAGAACCCCTGCAAGACAACAAATGAGAAGACCAACTCCCAGACACATAATAATTCGCCTAAACAAAGTAGCTATGAAAGGAAAAATCCTAAAGGCAGCAAGAGAAAAAGGCCAGACTACCTACCAGGGAAAACCAATTAGAATAGCAGCAGATTTATCCACAGAAACCCTTCAGGCCAGGAGAACCTGGAGCCCTATCTTCAAAGTTCTGAAAGAGAAACAATTTCAACCAAGAATAACCTACCTAGCCAAACTAAGCTTCATTAGTGAGGGAGAATTGAAATCTTTTCCAGATATCCAATCCCTAAGAACCTACACTACCACCAGACCACCTCTACAAAAAACACTTAAGAAAGTACTGAACACAGAAGAAAAAGAAAAAAGAACAACAACATTCTTCACAAGAGTACAGGCAAAAGATTAAAAACACACATGAGCCAATTCCAAAACCCAAAGAAAGACAACAAACAAACAGGAACAACTCTGTAAGAACCTTATGACAGGAATCATCTCTTGCATTTCAATTATTAGCCTAAATGTGAATGGACTAAATGCACCACTGAAAAGACATACAATGGCAAAATGGATAAAATATCATCAGGCAACAATCTTTTGCCTTCAAAAGACTCACCTCACTAGAAAGGACACCCACAGACTCAAAGTAAGAGGATGGGAAACAAACTTTCAGGTGAACAAAATACAAAAGAAATGAGGAGTAGCGATCTTAATTTCAGACAAAATACCCTTAAAGCAATTAAAAATGAAAAAAGATACAGAAGGCCACTACATAATGATAAAAGGCTCAATCCATCAACAAGAAATATCTATCCTAAACATATATGCACGCACCATAGGTGCGCCAACTTTCATAAAGCAACTTCTAGGAAAATTAAAGAAAGATATTGACTCTAATACCATCATAACTGGGGATTTAATGGCCCCTCACAACCCTAGACAGATCCTCAGGACAAAAAATCAGCAAGGAGATCCGGAACCTCAATGTGACTTTGGACCAAATGGACTTAATTGATACCTACAGAACACTCCATCCAAAGACCACAGAATACACATTCTACTCATCACCACATGGAACATATTCTAAGATCAACCACATACTCAGCCATAAATCAAGCATAAGCAAATTTAAAAGGGCCGAAATTCTACCATGTACCTTCTCAGACCACAGTGGAATAAAAATAAACATAGACACCAACAAAGTCCCCCCAAAACCCACAAAGACATGGACACTAAACAGCATGATGCTAAACAACTCCTGGGTCAATGATGAAATAAAAACAGAGATCAAAAGATACCTGGAAACAAATGAAAATGAAGAAACATCTTACCAAAATCTCTGGGATGCCCTGAAAGAGGTAGTAAGAGGGGAATTTATATCCCGACAAACACACATGAAGAAAATGGAAGTAACAGAAATTCACAACCTAAAAAGCCAGCTAAAGAAGCTGGAAAAGCAAGACCACAAAAACTCTAATTTCAGCAGAAGAATTCAGATCACCAAAATAAAAGCCCAAATCCAGGACATAGAAGACAAAAAGATAATACAAAAAAAATCAATGAAACAAAAAGCTGGTTCTTTGAAAGAATAAACAAGATCGATGGTCCCCTAGCTAGACTGACCAAGAAAAAACGAGAAAGAAACCAAATAAGCACAATCAGAAACACAAAAGATGAAGTCACATCTAACCCTGAAGAAATACAAAAGATCATTAGAGACTACTACGTACACTTGTATGGACACAAACTTGAAAACCTTAAGGAAATGGAGGACTTTCTGACATTACTCAACCTACCTAGGTTGGAACAAGAAGAAATTGAGACCCTAAATAGACCAATAACAATCAAGGAAATCGACTACATAATAAGAAAACTTCCTACAATAAAAAAGCCTTGGTCCAGATGACTTTCCAGCAGAATTCTACAAGACATTTAAGGAGGAGCTGATACCAATCCTACTGAAGGTATTCCAGGCGATTGAAAAAGATGGAACTCTCCCCAAATCATTTTACGAAGCCAACATCACATTGATACCCAAGCCAGGTAAAGATCCAACAAAGAAAGAGAACTACAGGCCAATATCTTTGATGAACATAGATGCTAAAATTCTCAACAAGATCCTAGCAAACTGGATTCAGCAATACATCTCAAAATACATCGATCATGACCAAGTAGGCTATATTCCTGGGATGCAAGGCTGGTTCAACATTCGTAAAACCATAAATGTAATTAAATACATCAACAGATGTCAAAACAAAAACCACATGATCATATCATTAGATGCAGAAAAAGCTTTTGATAAAATCCTGCTCCGCTTCTTGATAAAAACCCTTGAACATCTAGGTATATGGGGAACATACCTCAAAATAGTAAAAGCCATCTATGAGAAACCCACAGCCAGCATACTCCTAAATGGACAAAAATTGGAACCAATTCCCCTGAAAACTGGAACTAGACAAGGATGTCCACTCTCACCCCTCCTGTTGAACATAGTATTGGAAGTCCTGGCTAGAGCAATCAGAGTAGAGGAGGCAATCAGGGGTATCCAAATAGGAAAAGAGGAAGTCAAGTTATCTCTCTTTGCAGATGATATGATTGTGTACCTTGAAAACCCAAGAGAATCTGTCAAAAGTCTCTTTACATTGATAAAGGCCTTTGGCAAAGTCTCAGGATATAAAATAAATATACAAAAGACAATTGCATTTCTCTACAGCAATAATAAACAAACAGAAACCCAAATAAAAAATATAATTCCATTCACATTAGCCACAAAAAAATGAAATACCTAGACATCTTCCCAACCAGAGACGTGAAAGACCTTTACAACGAAAATTACAAAACACTGCTCAAAGAAATCAAAGATGACACAAACAAGTGGAAAAATATGCCATGCTCATGGATTGGAAGAATCAACATTGTTAAGATTTCCATTCTACCGAAGGCAATCTACAAATTTAATGTAATACCCATCAAATTACCAGCAACATTCTTCTCAGGCCTAGAAAAAACAACACAGGAATTCATAGGGAAACACAAATGTCCAAGAATAGCCAGAACAATCCTCAGCAAAAAAACAAAGCAGGTGGTATCACATTACCAGACTTCAAACTTTACTATACAGCTACAATCATCAAAACAGCTTGGTAGTGGTACAGGAACAGGCATATAGATCAATGGAATAGAATTGAGATTCCAGAAGCAAAACCTCAATTTCTCAACCAACTCATCTTCGACAAAGCCCCCACCACCTACCACTGGGAGAGGAAAACCCATTCAGTAAATGGTGCTGGGAAAATTGGCTAACCACATGCAGAAGATTGAAACAGGACCCCTATCTATCCCCATGCACAAAGGTTAACTCCAAATGGATCAGAGACCTAAATGTAAAACCTCAAACCATAAGAACCTTAGAAAAGGAAGGAAATACCCTCATGGAAATCGGAACTGGCATCCAATTCCTGAACAAAACCCAAACCCACAGGTTATAAGAGAGAAGATAGATAAGTGGGACCTTATTAAACTGACAAGCTTCTGCAAAGCCAAAGAAACCATCAAGAGAGCAGGGAGATAGCCTACAGACTGGGAAAAGGTATTTGCCCACTCCAGGTCTGACAAAGGCTTAACATCCTGGATATACAAGGAACTCAAACGTGCTGAAAAGAAAAAAACAAACAACCCCATTATCAAATGGCCAAAAGATAAGAACAGACACTTCACAAAAGAAGACATCCAAGCAGCCAACAAACACATGAAGAAATGCTCAACCTCACTAATCATCAGGGAGATGCAAGTCAAAACCACACTGAGATACCACCTAACTCCAGTCAGAATGGCAATTATCAACAACTCAAAAAATAACAGCTGCTCGAGAGGGTGTGGTGAAAAGGGAACACTTCTACACTGTTGGTGGGAGTGTAAACTAGTGCAACCTCTGTGGAAAGCAGTGTGGCGATCCCTAAAAGCTCTATAAATCGACCTTCCATATTACCCCACAATCCCCCTACTGGGAATATACCCTGAAGACCTCAAATCACTCTATAAAAAAGATAACTGCACATGTTTGTTTATCGTAGTGTTGTTCACAATAGCAAGAACCTGGAAACAAGCATGCTGCCCATCAAAAGAGGACTGGATTAAAAAATGTGGTATATATACATGATGGAATACTACGCAGCCATAAAAAAGAACAAAATCGTGAATTTTGCAGCAACTTGGATGGAACTAGAGTCTATAATACTGAGTGACCTCTCACAGAAATAAAGATCTGAGTATCACATGTTCTCACTCATATAATGGACCTTGAACATCCAATGTAATACTATAAGAAAATGACTGACGGTCCTGGGAAACTATGGGGGGGGATGGAATTAACAGTAGCAAATATCTGCCTGGGGACGGGGAAACACCTCTTATCAACAGGGTGCCTGAATGAAACGTAATTGTATACCTAACCCTTAACTCTACCCCACATAACCATAATAAAAAATATTTGCTTTACATACTAAGTGCTTAGTTCTTTGGCTTATTTATATTTGTAATTATTAGATCATCTTTATAAATTGACCCTCAATCATTATACAATAACATTCTTTGTCTCTTGTTTCAGTTTTTGTCATGGTTTGTTTGACTGAAATAAGTATCTCTACCCTGTATCTCTTTTTGTTTTTAGTGGCCTAAAAAATGTATAAGGTGAGTTTTCTAGGTAGCAAATAGTTGGGTCTCTTTTTGATTCATTGAACCATTCTATGTCTTTGGACAAGATAATTTAGTAAATTGTCATTTAAAGTAACTACCAAAAGATAAGAACTTACTACTGCCATTTTATTTATTGTTTTCTGATTGTTTCTTTGTTTGGTTCTTCTTTATCTTCCTTTGCGATTTGATTATTTTCTATTGTGATAAACCTTGCTTCATTTCTCTTTATCTTTTGTGTATCACTATAGATTTTTGTTTTGTGGTTGTCATGGGATTTCATAAATTATATTCTAGTTATACTAGCAAATTTCAAGTGGATAACAATTTAATTTTGATAGTATACAAAAATTCTACAGATTTGCTCCTACTGCACACACATTAAATGTTCTTTTTGTTGCAATTTAGTTCTTGTTGTATTGTGCATGTATTAAAAACCATATAGTTACATTTAATACTTTTGTCTTTTAATCTTCATGCTGTATTTATAATTGTTTTATACACCACTATTGCAGTTTCATAGTACTCAGTTTGGCTATATATTTATCTTTGTCAGTGAATTGTATACTATCATATGCTTTTATGTTACTAATTAACATCTTTATTTCTCAACTTGAAGAAATTTACTTAAGAGTTGTGGGGTACAAGTGAGGGTTTGCTACAAAAGTAAACTGCATGCAAGTGAAATATAGGCTTCTAGCTGGTCTTCTCTTGCTTGGGTAGTGGAGTAGGTACCCTTTGTGTTGCTATGTGCCCCTCTCCCTCTCTCCTCCTTCCCTAGCAGTGCTCAGGGTCTTCAATCCCACTCTTGTGATAGTGTGACTAGATTTCGGGGCCCACTTATGAGGGAGAACATGTAGTTTTCAGTTCTCTGTTTCTGTAATGGTTCACTTAGTTAAGATTTCATTCAGTACGATGATCTCCAACTGTATCCACATTGCTGCAAAGGCCATGATTTTGTTCTTCTTTATAACTGCAGAGTATTCCATTGAATATATATACTACATTTTCTTTATCCAATTCACTTTCAATGGGCATCTGGGTTAGTTTTATGTTTTTGCTATTGTGAATAGTTTGGCAATAGACATACACGTGTAGGTATCTTTTTGGTAGAGCGATTTATGTTCCTCTGGGCAAATTCCTAGAAGAGGGATTGCTGGATTATATGGAAGCTCAATTTTTAGTTCTGTTAGAAATCACCACACTGCCTTCCATAATAAGGCAATTCTAGAGATTATGAACTCCCATGACTTTTTTTATCTGCTAAAATCTTTATAGTTCATTCATTTCTGAAAGACAGTTTGGTTGGAGAAAGTAGTCTTCATTGGCAGTTTTTCTTTTTTTATTTCAGTACGTTGAATGTATCATCACCATTCTCTAATGGCCCGAGAAGTTTCTGGTGAGAAATCTACTGATAGTCTAATGGAACTTCCATTGTATTATGAGCTACTTTTGTCTTGCTGATTTCAAAATTCATCTTTTTCTTTCTTTTTTTGGTATTTAATTGTGAATAATTTGATTCTAATTTCACCAAGTAAGTAAAATTCTATATGGGTTGAACCTGTCTGAGAGTTTTTGAGCTTCTTGTTTTTGATGTCTATATCTCACTCAGGATGTGGAAGCTTTTCAGCCATTATTTCTTTAAATAATATTTCTGATTATTTTGCTTTCTTTAAATGACTGGAACTCCTAAAATGTGCATATTATTCTCTGAATGGTGTCCAACAAATATTGTAAGATTTCTTCAACACTTTTTAAAAGTGTTTTTCTTTAGTCCTGATTTGTTTTTGAAAGAAATATTTTTTTTTTATTTTTTTCTCCTCCAATTTAATAATTTCAAATGGCCTGTCTTCAAATTCACAAACTATTTTTCATTATTATTATTGACTAAATCTACTGTTGAAGGTTCTTAATGCATTTATTATTTTATTCATTGCATTCTTCAGCTCCAGAATTTTTGTTTGGCTCTGTTTTATGATTTCTATATCTTTGTAGAATTCTTATTTTGTTCATGTATTGTTTTGTGCAATTAAATTATCTATCTATATCCTTATGTAGTTTGCTAATCTTCTTCAAAATTAGCTATTTTGATTTTTGTATCAAGAATCTCTATTTCCTGGGTTAGTTAATAAAAAACTGGGGATTGTGAGTATCTCTAAAATCTTTTTTGTGACTATATCTAATCCACTTTCCTTTCCCTCTTCGTTGGGATTGTTTTAAGATTGTATGTTTTGTCTCAATTCTACAAACTCAGACTGGGTACTGAAATCCTCATTGTTCCTATTGTTTTCTCTTGTGTGGTGTCCTAAAATTTTCAGGATTGTTTTTCTTCTCCCTATACTGCAGTCTCAAAGGCTAACTCAATGTGCTCATGAACTGTCTGTAAAAGCTTGAACAATTTATGTTTGATTTATAAGCAATTTATGTTTATTGTATTGAGGCACCCAAAGCATTGAGGACATATGTGGGCCAATTGGAATGGGTTCACGGGTGAGATGTCCCAAATGGCTTGTGAGCAGGCCTCCTGATAGAGTCTACAAAGTAATTAGTGGCATACATGGCCCTTTTTTCCATTCTGATGGCTTTTTGCTGTGAGCTCTCTACTCTCTTTTTTTGCTCCCATCTTCTCTCAGGTACTCAGTCATGCTGATTCCCTCAATATTTTGGGAGACATAAAGGAGTGAGATTTTTTGACAAGCCTCACAGCTTGGAAAGGTAGCAAGCCTCACAGCTTAGAAAGGTAGGCCCTAACTCTTTATACTCTCTTTGTCTGCTATAGGAGAAATCATGGACCAAGGGTGCCTCTCCTGGTATGGAAATGTGCTACCTTGGGGAAGAGTCAATGTGAATTAAATGAGACTGTTTTTCTCATCATTTTCAATGTGTCTGTTCTTGGACTTGTGCTGTAAATTTTCTGTGGTATTTCTGGACCACCCACAATGGCACTCTTGCCTGAAGGTGCTTGTCAATATCAATGCACTATCAAGGTTGACAGCAGAGAACACCTCTTCCACTCTTTCATTAACATTAGTTATATACCAAAAAAACAGAAAAAATCTCTTTGTGTTTTAGAGATATTATAGCCACTATTATAATTATGACCTTTAAAGATTAAATTATATAGAAGAAATAGTCCAAAATTAACCCGACACATAATTCTCTAAGGTAATTTGTTCATAAAATATCATACTTTAATTTTTAAAAAAACTTTCAATACCTCAAATTATATCATCTACTATCAGATATAAATCACACAATAATGTAGGCTCTCCTTAGAAACTCAAAACGAGGAGAAAAATATATTATGTCTCTTCTTATCTTATGCATTTTAAGGTGGCTATGTTGAGACAATTTTAGTATATGTACACCACTTTATAATTATTGAAGAAGTTTTATAATGAAGTTTTAAAAGACTTTGAGAATAATTTTGCATTTGATTCTGAAAATTCTGAACTGGCTTTGTTGAAAATATTCCATTAATAATTTTTTTTATAAAATGCAATATTCATTATTTTATATAACTCATATTCTGATTATTTTTATGTGTTTCATCTTTTACATATAAATATGACAGAAAAAAACCCTTGGTATCCTTTGCATTATTTTATATTTATTTCTTAAACCCCCCCTCATTTTTTTTGAGTTGGAGTCTCACTCTGTCACCCAGACTGGAGTGCAGTGGCTGCTCCTGGCCACAGCAGCGTCGACCTGGTGGGCTTCGGCGATCCTTCCCCCTCAGCCTTCCGAGTAGCTGGAATTACAGGCGAGCCCACACCTGGTTAATTTTTTGATTTATTGTAGAGATGAGGTCTCGCCTGCCCAGGCCAGTCTCAAACCCGCGGGCTCAGGCAATCCACTCACCTCAGCCTCCCAAAGGCGTGGGATTATAGGCTGAGCCACCGAGCCCAGCTTATTTCTTAATCTCTTAAAACTGGTGTTATTTTCCTACTGGTGTCTCTGAATATGAACAGAACTATGGTCTAAATTAGTTTTTCTGACACAGAGTTATAAAACACAAAAACAAATCTAATATAAATATTCTTTACATCACAGTCTTATTGTATCAAATACTTTAGGATTATGTAACCTGTTATTTTTTTATGGTGGGTAGATATAGTCAGTCTATCACAACCTTGCCAAAAAGTATGGTACTATTTCTCTAAGTAATACTTTTTAACTTTCATTTCCACAGATAAATTAAAAGCAAAAATCACATATTAAATTTCTGAAATAGTAAGACATTTTTAATTGTTCAACTTTGAAATATTTATTCATATAATAATTGTCATAATTGCAGTTTTCTGTGTGTGTGTGTGTGTGTGTGTGTGTGTGTGTCTTTCTCTAGTCATGCACCACTTAATGACAGTGAATAGTCTGAGAAGTGCATTGTTGAGTGATTTTTGTCATTATGTAAAATCATTGACTGAATTTATATAAACCTAGATGATATGGACTACTACACACCCAAGCAGTATGATGTAGCTTATTACTCCCAGGATACAAGTCTGTGCAGTATGTTACTGTGTGGAATTTTGTAATGAATTGTGACAAAAGATTGGCATTTGTGTAACAAAGCATATCTAAACATTAAACAGGTACAGTAAAAATACGATATACCTAGATCCCTCACATTCACAGTTCACAATAGGGTTCTAGCTCCTATGAAGATCTAATGCCTGACTGATCTAATAGGAGCCAGAGCTCAGGCGGTAATGCGAGTCATGGGGAGTGACTTCAAGTATAGTTGAAGCTTCCTGGCTAACCTCCTGGGTTAACCTGGTACCAGTCTGTGGACTGGGAGTTGAGGACCCCTGATTTAGGGCATTATTATGCATTGCTGTAGACTTTATAAACACTGTACACTTAGACTACACTTTTTTTTTTTCTTGAGTCAGAGTCACTCTGTCACCCAGGCTGGAGTGCAGTGGCATGCTGATAGCCACCACAGCCTTGACCTGCTGGGCTCAGGCAATCCTTCCACCTCAGCCTTCCAAGTAGCTGTAACTACAGGGGTGTGCCACCATGCCTGACTAATTTTTCTTGATTTACTGTAGAGGTGAAGTCTCATCAAGTTTCCCAGGCTGGTCTCAAACCACCCCGCCCGGGCTCAGGCAATCCTCTCACCTTGGCTTCCCAAAGTGCTGGGATTATAGATGTGAGCCACTGTGCCTTGCTACTAAGTTTTTTAAAAATAATTTTTCTTTAATAACAAATTTGCTTCTGAAACTTTTCACTATATAAACTTTTACATTTTTCTTTTTAACTTTTTATGTCTTATAATAAGACAGTTTAAAATGTAAGCACATGGCACAGCTATAAAAAATGTTCTTTATATCCTTATTGTATGCCTTTTGTCTATTTTAAGATATTTTAATATTTTTAATTTTTAAACTTTTTAATTAAGAATGAAGACACAAACACCCATTAGCCTCAGCCTATACATGGTCAGTATTATCAATATTGTTGTCTTCCATTTTCACATCATTTTCCCACTAAAAGGCCTTCAGGAACAGTAACATGCATGAAGCTGTCATCTCCCATGATAACAATGTCTTCTTCCAGAATAACTCCTAAAGAAATTCCCCGAGGCTGTTTCACAGTTTACTTGTTTTTTAAATAAGTAGTAGGAGTACATTGTAAATTATCTATATAAAGTACACTAAAAACACAAACGAGTAACATCATTGTGTATTATTATTAATAAGTAGTATATAACTATGCATAACTGTATGTTCTAGACTTTTGCTTTTATACCACTGGCGGTACAGTATGTACCAGCATTACAATAAACACATGAGTAATGTACTGTGCTATGATGCTATGACGGCAGAAACATCTTAAGGTCATAGGAATTTTTCAGTTTCATTGTAATCTTTCTTTTTCTTTTTTGAGTGGGATCTTACTCTGTGACCCAGGTTGGGGCACAGTGGTATGATCATGGCTCACCACAACCTTGACTTCCTAGGCTCAAGCAATCCTTCTGCCTCAACTTCCCAAGTGGCTGGGACTAACAGGCACACACCACCACACTCAACTCATTTATTGTTTATTTTTTGGTAGAGACAAGTTCTTGCTACGTTGCCTAGGCTGGTCGCAAACCCCGGGCTCAAGTAATTCTCTTGCCTTGGCCTACCAAAGTTCTAGGATTACAAGCATGAGTCACCACACCTGGCCTCCATTATAAACTTATAAAACCACTGTTCCATTGCATGGTCTGTTATTGAACAAAACATTGTTATACGAATGCCTGACTGAATATATATGTGTATATATGTGATATTTTCTTATGAAATGATAATATTATTTTTTTCTGAGAGAATTGACAACCATTTCTAAATATAATGTAATATACAGTTCACATTCAAATGTCTCCCTCCAAAATTTTCTGGCTATTTTGTTTTTCCTGTGATGAAACTTTTCTTGTTACATTTTTGCTCTGTTTTCAAAGTCAATTTTAATCACTAATAACACTGAACAATACATCCAGCTATTGTTGTTATTGCTGTCTCAAAATATTGATTTTTGAAGAAACCAAGTCAGTTTTCATGTAAAATGTAGTAGGTTCTGGGATTGTTTGATTGTATTTTCGTGTTGTTGTTTAACGTGTTCTATAAAATCTAATTTATATATAGAGATTTGGCTATGTTCCAGATAAATTGGCTGGTAAGAACTCTTCATAAGTGAAGATTTCTACTTCATTACATGTTAATTTCAGAAGGCACAAAATACCAGTCTGCTGTCATTGCTTGGTTTAGTTATTGACTACTAGGTCTAGTCATTGTAAGTGTTTATTATGCATTTTTATTTTCTAATTAATACACAAGGCTATATAATTTGACTATGTAAAATGACTTATTTCTAAACACTCTTTCTGCTGATTTTTTTTAGCTTCATAGATGAGCCTCACCTAAATTTATGATTACAACTAGGGCTGTAAAATATTTTCTAAGTCTTTTCTTCCTGTCATATTTATTAGCAGCTATTACTCTGTAAATCATATCACTGTGGATTAATGAATTTCAACTCTAAAGTTAATCACATAATTATTCTCCTGATGCTAAAAATGTCCCAAATATGTGTTATGAGAACAGCTTTAAACTTGCCCTTGTGACCTTTTGGCTGTACTCTATGATTTTTTGTTTGTTTATTTTTCCTTGTTTACTTTATTTTCTGAAAGAATAAGAGATCCAGATTAATGTTATACTTTTTCTACTCAGACTTGGCATTTCCATTTCTCCAGGGATGTGTTATTCTTAACAGGTAAAAGTAGTTAAACAAAAATGTTGTTTAAATACACGGTATTTAAATACCATGGTATCTAAACACAATAGTCTAGGTACTAGCTATATAATTATTGCTGAAGTGCCATTGCTTTTAGACCTGAAAGTATGAATTTATGCGACTGTACAATTCAATTTTAGGACTTTGTCCTAACTACTTTCATTTTATATTTGTCTCTATATTCACTATAAGAACAAAAAACTATTGAATCATACATACAGCAATAAATTATGTATACATTTGTATAATATAAACATGTATTTACATGTAATGAAATACATATAAATGTGTATATTTTTGTAAATACTAGTTTAAACATTGCAATACAAATGTCATTACTATAAATAAACAGACAAAATACGGGGCATTTTTGTGTTTAAAAAGTGTTATATAAAAAAGGAAAATAAGATATGAAAGATGTAAAGTCAGAACACTGTTTCAAATTACTTGAAATAATTATTTCCTCTATGTGGTTGTATATTTTTAATTTGACATATATTTTAATTAATTTTGTTTCCTCTTCAATTTAATTCACTTCAATTTTAATTTCTCCTTTGAGTGTAATTTATATTTAAATATATAAAATATCTATCTGTGTATCTATGTGTTTATATAAAATCAAATATCTAAAGAAATTTTTAATACCCTCACGGTCTCTTCACTCTGAACCTATTCAGTAATTCTGCAATTAAGCTGTGTTCAAGTGTTATAAAAAATGCTGTAACAAATAACTTTGTATATGTTTTGCTATCTATTTGTGGGAATATTTCCTACAGATTTTTGGTTCAGAGGACAAATGTACATGCAATTTTTCAGATGTTTTCAATTTTTCTCCATAAGATTTATACCATTTTGGGCAATAGGTGAGAGTTCCTTTTCTCATAACTTTTCAACAGAGTATGTTTTGAGTTTTCACTTTTTGCCAAAGTTACAGGTCATAAATAGCTGTTTAATTAAATTCCAATATAGTGAAAGAATATATAGTGCTTCACATCTTAAGTTAAAGGTTCAGAACTAAAACCTATATGTCATTTTTTCTTCTATTTTTTTTTTTTTTTTTTGAGTTGGAGTGTCATCTTTTGCCCAGACTGGAGTGCAGTGGCCGCTCCCGGCCACCGCAGCCTCGACCCGCTGGGCTCCAGGTATCCTTCTGCCTCAACCTTCCACGTAGCTGAAACTACAGGCGCGCGCTACCACGCCCGGCTAATTTTTTTAAATTTATTGTAGAGATGAAGTCTCGCCAAGTTGCCCAGGCGGGTCTCGAACCTGCGGGCTCAGGCAATTCACTCACCTTGGCCTCCCAAAGCGCGGGATTACGGGCTGAGCCACCGAACCCGGCGTCATTTTCTATTTTTGTGATTAGCTTTTTAAATAAAATTTCTTTCATATCAAGTAAAACAACCCTGAGTTGGGAAAGAACTACCAAGTTATTGTTAGTAGTTAGAGGAGATTCTAAAAATTGTTAAGCAGTTGCATTTATAAAGAGTCACTTCTGTGCAATTTCTATAAAGTTTTATGCCTAAATTTGCTAAATTTTGCCTAGATAAGACATCAGTGGGAGCAAGCAGTTATTCTGTCACATAATTACATCGTATGCCCATTACTCATGCATGCATTTATGTTGGAGATTAAAATAAATAAACCTTCAATTAATCTTTACTTGGTAAAAATGACAGCACTGAATAATCACACTGCAATTACTTTCTATTCAAATTAGCATTGTGATGTAGAATTAAATATAATAAAAACATGAGTCTCTGCTAGTTATGTAATATGCAAAGGGTTAAGTATTAAATAATGAACCTGATATTGCATCTCAGACCTGCTTTAATTTCCAGTTTTCCTTCTCAAAATTACAGTTGTGAACAAATATGATGCTGGCAAATTAAGAATGACAGGATGTTGATCTTGCCTTTTAATTTTCCCCTGGAGCAAGAAATAAATAACAGATTAAAAATGACTCCATATTTTGGCCTTTTAGTACAATAAGACTTAAGAAATCGCCAAACAAACCAAGACAGTAATAACAATTAAAGACAGTAACATGTAATTAAATAATTCTGCATAACTAGATAGCAAGATTGAATAACATAGTTACTTTCTATCCCCAAGAGCATTGACATTATCAATCTCTAATTAGGCACTTGGGGGCAGTAGTGTTCCTCTCATCCTCTGTTGTTCTATGGTTTTATTGCATATTGCTGTTTTCTCCCCCCCTGAGTTTTTCTACATTGGTAGTTAAACTTTATATATTATGAAAATGATCTTTTTAAATGACTTTTCCAGCTATGGATGATTTTTTTGAACGTATGGTATAATGAAATAAGATAGCATATCTATTCAATAGTTTGAGTATAAAATAATTGTACTCAGAGCTCATATACAGGAATTAGCTGTTTGTAAGTAATTTAGAAGTAAATAATAAAAATTTCCCATGCACATCTGAGAAAAAAAAGGAAACTCTAAAAAGTGTACAATGGAATGTAAGACATCAGATCATGAACAAGAAAAGTATTTAATTAAATAGTCATAAAAACATGAGATTGTTACAACATATAATTTTAATTATATAATAAGCATTATGGCTCTAGTTAAAATTTAGCAACACGTCCTTTAAATTCAGTAATTGTATTAATTTCAATTCTGGTGGCAAATAATACTAAACACATTTTTCCTATTTTAAATTAATTTTAAAAGTACTATAAATTATTTTTAAAGTACTGTTTTATTTAATAGTCATACTAATTATTCTTTAATAGAAAAGTAGAATTGTTAAGAATTACTTAGTGCACATTTTATCTAATGCTAACTTGTTTGATCCTTGAAATTTTTATTGTGCATTTCTACTTTGATTTCAAAATTTTACTATTCACTTATTGATGAATAAAAATAAAATATTAACATTTTAAAGAAAAATAAATCTATATTAGTACAATATAGTAGAACTTCCTCTCTTCTCTCTCTCTCTCTCTCTCTCTCCTTCTCATAATCTATAGCAAAATTCAATTGATAAAAACAGTAAGGTTTAGGTTACTTTAAATATACTCTGTCATTTAGAATTGTATTGCATTTTTCATAAATTAGCTTCTGGTCTACAAATGGAGAAGGAAGTAGACATTTGTTCTTGCTCTTTTTTTCCTAATGTTGTTAGTAGTACCAGTAATCTCAGCATGGAAATATACATGCTGCAATCATTAAAAATAAAATTGTTGAGTGGTTAAAAAAATGTAAATGACAAACCATTCTATAAAAGTCATAAGCATCTCATCTTCAACTGATGTATTATATTTCTGACAACTCCAGATTCACATTATTTTCAGGTACTTCCTGTGTACAATTTGTTCGCTTTCTTTAGTTTTCAAGGACTGAAAAATCTCTTATATAAGTTCCAAGAAAATTTATACTAGTAGTGGTTTCAATTGCTGCAAATGGATTGCCTACAAACAGATGAAACAATAGTTTAACAGCTTTCCAGCTATCCAGAAGAGCATATCTACTCTACCTTTTTAAGTGGGAATGGGCCTGTGTTGTTAGGCCAAGGAAAACTTGGAAAATGCTTCAGCACAGATAAAATTGGTTCTCCTGTATATTCTGCTGTCTAATTTTCCAAACATAGTTAAATATTTCACATATTTTGCTTACTGAAATGGAAGAAATGTTGACTTTAGTTTGATCATGAACTTTCACAGAAAAAAGCCTATGAAGCTGAAGCAAGCAGAATGAGGACATGACTATGAATCTCTAATTACCTTCCTAATTAGAGTACTGGTCCCCACAATCTCTTGTTCTTGTAAAACTTCTGAAATCCATGTTGGACCAATTTATGGACATGCATGACAAGTGAAGGACAAACATTAAATGTTAGATGCACTAGGTAAGCCCTCAATATAGAGAGGTTTTTTTTTTTCCTGAGTCAGATTAATATTCTTTTTCTTCTCTTTTTTATTAAAAATAATAGACTTGTTTTAATGACACAATAACTATACAAATAGGGTGCAATGTAATGTTTTGGCAACTATTTACATTGTGTACAAATATCAGGGTATTTCTATAATAATTTTTTGTTATTATTTTTCATGGTGAGAAGACTTAAAATCTCTTCTAGCTATTTTGAAATATACATTATTATTAACCATAGTCACTCAGCTGTGCAGTAGAAGACCAGGACTTGTTCCTCTTGTCTGATTATAACTGTGCTATTGATCTATCTCTCCCTATTTCCTAATCCCCCCTAACATACCCAGTCTCTGATAACCACAGTCTATGAGATCAAGTTCTTTAGATTCTACAGATGACTGAGATTATGCAGTGTTTGCCTTTCTGTGCTTGGCTTATTTCACTTAACATAAAGTCTTCCAATGTTGTTCAAATGACAAAATTTAATTATTTTTTAGCTGAATAATATTCCCTTGGTTTTGCATAACACATCTTCTTTACCCATTCATCCATTGATGAACAATTAGACTGATTCCATATCTTGGTTTCTTGTGACTAGTGCTTAACAAACATGGGAGTGCAAATATCACTTCAACATATTGATTTCCATTCCTTTAGACACCACAGTCCATAGTGAGATTGCTGCTGGATTATATGATAGTTCTGCTTGTAATTATTTAGGAATTTTTACACTATTTTCCATAATGGCTTGACTGCTTTATGATTCTGCGAAAATTGTATAAGAGTTCCTCCTCATATCCATACTAGCTTTTGTAACTTTTTGTCTTTTTGATAATAACCATTCTAATTGGGATGAGATAGTATCTCACTGTGGTTTTTATGTGCATTTCCTTGCTAATTAGTGATGTTGAACATTTTTGTATATACCTGTTGGTCATTTGTATTTCTTCTTTTGAGAAATGTATGTTATTTTTAAATTTGATTTTATTGAGTTGTTTGAATGTATTATATATTTTAGAATTCATCTTTTGTAAGATTTACGGTTTGTAAATATTTTTTCCTATTCTGTATGCCATCTTTTCACTCTGTTGTTTTGCTATGCAGACATCTGTGAGCCTCATGTTATCCCATTTTTCTATTCTTACCTTCGTTGCCTCTACTTTTGAGGTCTTACCTAAAAAGCTTTTGCCTAGACCAATATTATGAAGTGTTTTGTTTTGTGCAGTAGTTTTATTGTTTGGAAAATAACATTTAAGTTTTTGAGTCGATCATTGTATGTGGTGAAAGGCAAGAGTCTGGCTTCATTTTTTTGCATGTGGATATCTAGTTGTCGAAGCACCATTTATCGAAGAAACTGTTTTTTTCCCCTAATGTGTGTTACTGGTAACTTTGCCAAAAATCTGTGGCTGTGTGTTGGTTTATTTTTGTTCTATAGTCTGTTCCATTGAACTCTGTGTCTATTTTTTGACATTGACAAGTGGATTTGGTTAATAAAGCTTTGTAGTATATTGTGTAGTCAGTTAGTGTGGTGACTCCAGCTTTGTTCTTTTTGTTCAAAATTGCTTTGGCTACTCGGAGTTCTTTGTAATTCCATAAGAATTTTAAGATCTCTTTCTATTTCTTTTTTTTTAAAAAGTCATTGGTATTTTGATAGACATTGCAATGCATCTGTAGATAGCTTTGAGTAATATGAATATTTTTAGAAAGCAAATTATTCCAGTCAATGACCACAAGATATATTTTTTATGTTGTTTTATCAAAGTTTTGTAGTTTATATTGTAGAGATTTTTTACTTCTTTGTATAAATTTAATGTCAGATCTTTCTCTCTTTCTCTTTTTCATAAATACTGTAAATAGGATTGCTATCTTAAATATTGTTTTCAGAAATTAGTTATTAGTGTATAAAACATTACTCATTTTTGTATGTTAGTTTTATATCCTGCAAAGTTACTGAATTTATTTATTAGTTCTAACAGTTTGGGGTAGTGACATTTTTGGGTAGTGATATTAGGATTTTCTCTATATATAAGATTATGTCATCTGCAAGGAGAAACAATTTAACTTTCTCTTTTTCAAATCAAATGCACTTCTCTTTCTCTTTCCTTACTGCTCTGACTTGGATTTTTAATACTGTGTTGAATACAACTGGTAAAAAAAGAACATCTTTGTCTTGTTCTACATCTTAGAGAAAAATCTTTCAACTGTTTCTCATTCGGAATAGTATTAACTGTTTTTTGGGTTTTTTTTTTTTTGGTATTTCTTCTGAATCCAATTATCTCTATTGGGAATGTTTTTTTCTATGCCCAATGTGTTGAGAGTTTCAACAAGAAAGGATGTTGAATTTGCCAAATGCTTTTTCTGTATCTCTTGCAGTTGTCATTTCATTTTTATCCTTCATTCTGTTAATGTAATGTATCATGTTTACTGATTTATGTTTGTTGAACCATCTCTGCATCCTTGGAATGAATCCCAATTTATTCTGGTGGATGACATTTTTAATGTGCTATTGAATTTTGTTTGGTAGTATTTTGTTAAATATTTTTCTATCTATGTTTATCAGAGAGATTGAACTGTAGTTTGTTGTTGTTGTTTGTTTCATTCTACTCTGGTTTTGGCATCAGAATAATGCTGGTCTCATAGAATAAATTTGAAGAATTCATTCCATTTCTTTTTGAAATTATTTGACAATACCTGTTAGTTCCACTGTAAATGTTTGGTAGAATTTGATATGAAAGTCTTCATATCCTATTTTTTCTTTGATGAAAGATGTTTTATTACTGATTCTATCTCATTGCTCATTATTGGTCTGCTAGGTTTTTTGTTTCTTCATGATTCAATTTTGGTAGGTTGTATGAGTTCATGAATTTATTAATTTCTTTTAGATTTTTCCAGTTTGATGGACTATTGCTATTCCTAATAGTATTTGAAGATTTTTTATGTTTCTGTGATGTCAATTGTAATAGCCCCTTTTCTATCTTTGAATTTGTCTTCTCTCTTTTATCTTAGTTTAGATAAAGCTTTACCAAGTTTACTCAACTTCTGAACAAATAATTCTTTGTTATTAATATTTTTTAGTCTATATTTCACTTATCTTTGCTCTGATTTTTATCATTTCCTTCCTTCTACTTTTGGGTTTAGTTTGTTCTTGTTTTTCTATTTATTTGAAGTGCAACTATGGGTTACTTATTTGCTAACTTTTATTTTAAGCATCACTAATGAAACTACTTTTACTTTTTTCCATAGTTTTAGGGTCTTATGTTTCCATTTTCATTTGGTTCAATTTTTTAAAAATTTCCCTTTTAATTTCTTCAATGATTCATGCATTATTAAAGTTTCTGTGTTTTTTCTGTTACTTATTTTTAGTTTTCTACAATTGTGGTCATAAAAGATACTTGATATTATTTTTATCTTTAAAAAAAAATTTTTTTTTTTTAGTTGGAGTCTCACTCTGTCACCCAGACTGGAGTGCGTGGCCACTCCCGGCCACCGCAGCCTCGACCTGCTGGGCTCTGGCGATCCTTCCCCCTCGGTCTTCCAAGTAGCTGGAACTACAGGCACATGCTACCACACCCGGCTAATTCTTTGATTTATTGGAGAGATGAGGTCTCACCAAGTTGCCCAGGTGGGTCTTGAACCCGCCTGCTCAGGCAATCCACTCGCCTCAACCTCCCAAGACGCGGGATTACAGGCTGAGCCACCGAGCCCAGCTATTTTTATCTTCTTATGTTTGTTAAGGGTTGTTTTGTGGCTTAACATATGATCTACCCTGGAGTATGTTCTCTATGCAGTTGAGAAGAATGTTTAACTGTAGCTATTGCATGCAGTGCTCTGTAAATGTCTGCTAGATTTATTTGGTCTGCAGTGTAATTGACATCCAATGTTTCTTTGTTAATTTTCTGTCTAGATGATATGTCTATAAAATGGAGTGTTGACATTTGCTACTATTATTACATTGCACTCTATCTCTCTTTTTAGATCTGCTAATATTTGCTATATATTTAACTGGTCTAATATTAAGTACATATATGCAATTATTATATCTTTTTGCTGAATTATATACTTTGTGTCTTTTGATTTAAAGTCTATTTTATCTAAGTAGTATATCTACTCCTGCTCTCTTTTGTTTCCATTTGCATGAAATATCTACTTCTACTGCTTTTCTTTCAATCTATTTGTGTCCTTACAGGTGAAATGAGTCTCTTGTCAGCAGAACTTAGTTATGCCCTATTTTTTACTAATTCAGTCTCTCTATATCTTTTAATGGAAAGATTGGATACACTTACATGACAGGTCATTATTGATAAGAAAGGACTTATTATTTCCATGTTGTCAATTGTTTTCTAATTGCTTTGAAGATCCTTTATTCCTGTCTAATTTTCTTTCTCTGTGGCTAAGTAATTTTCTCTAAAGTTATGTTTGATTCTTTGTTTTTTCATTTTAATGTAATCTATTACAGGTATTTTACTTTGTGATTATATTGAGACTTACACAGAATATCCTATAACAAGTGATATTAATCTGATAACAACCTAACTTTGATTGAAAAAAAAAGAAAGACAACCTTGTCTCCAGTGAAGCTGAGTTTATTGACCCCTCAAAAGAAAGAAAGAAAGAAAAATGACAAAAAGAAAAAAACTACTCTTTATCTCTCCCTTCACACATTTTGAATATCTGATGTCACAATTTACATGTTGTATTGAGCATATCTTAACAAATTATTGAAGTTATTATTACTTTAATAGTTTTATATTTTAATCTTCATATTAAAGACATAAGTGAGTTATACCCCACAATTATAATACCAGAATATTCAGAATTAACTGTGTAATTTTTTTAACCAGTAAGTTGTATACAAGCAGACCTCATTTTATTGTAGTTCACTTTATTGCGCTTCCCAGACATTGCATTCTTTGCAAGTTAAAGATTTGTGACAATGTTTTAACAAAAAGACCTATGGACACCATTTTTTCAACAGCACGTGTTTAGTTTGAGTCTCAGAGTCACATTTTGGTGCTTCTCTCAATATTTCAGACTTTGTCATTATTATATCTGTTGTGGTGATCTGTTATCAGTGATCTTTGGTGTTACTATTGTAATTGCTTAGAGTCATCACAACTGTACTATGGAAGAAAATGAACAAATCAATAAAGATACTGTGTTCTGACTGCTCAAAGATCAGCTGTCTCTCTCCCTCTTCTTGGGCCTCCTTATTCACTGAGAAATAACAATCTTAAAATTAGATCAATGAACAATCCTACAATGACCTCTAACAGCTAAGTGAAAGGAAAATTTGCACTTTTTTTTTTTTTTTTTTTTT
>NW_007252978.1:91011-122617 GCF_000164805.1 Carlito syrichta | reverse complement strand
ACCTCAGCCTCCCAAAGGCGCGGGATTACAGGCTGAGCCACCGAGCCCGGCTGAAAATCTGCACTTTTATCACTTAAGCTTAGTGAGAAAGGATGTCAAAGGCTGAGGAAGGCCAAAAACAGGGCTTCGTGTGCCAAACAGCCAAGTTGTGAACACAAAGAAATTCAAAGCTTTGTGTAGTGATAGTGCTACGGCCTCTAAAGTTTATCTGAAGTGCAAAGATTGCTAATTGAAAACTTTTCCCAATACGCTGCCATGAAGATTTGCAAAGAAAAAATTCTTGGAGGAAATTTATGGTGCTACTTCAGTGAGCACATGAATCATAAGAAAGTGAAATATCTTTATTGCTGATATGGAGAAAGTTTTAGTTGTCTGGATAGAAGATCAAACCAGCCACAGCATCATTTTAAGCCAAAATGTAATCCAGAGCAAGGCCCCAACTCCCTTCAATTCTATGTAAGGACTGAAAGAATCTCCACCCTCCGGTACTAGACTGATGTCAGAGGCCAGGTGGCAATGTTTGTTGCAGAGTTTCACTGTGATGCGTTCAATTCTGGGTTGTAAGGCAAGGTCCTACACTTACATTGCTCTTCTGTTCAGCATGTCTCTCCATACAGCCGTGTGTGGCGCTAAAGGAAGGGTAACGCAGGCAATCCCCTGGCCTCTGTAAGGACTGATGCAATATTAGCATCCATCCAAAGCCCACCACCACGGACTAGCACAGCCCGGCACGTGCCTTGGGCCTGCTAGTGCTAAGGCCTACCAGCTGTTAAGTTCTATTCAATACTTGTGGGAACTATATAGTTGACTAGCAGTGATACAGGGAAGAACATGATCTGTCCTGTTTGGAGTGAACATACAGACTCTGTCTTGGTTTCTGGACTGGTGTCAGGGTCAGATGGTTTGTGAGCAGTGCTGGGTTTCACTGAGGCGGCCTGGCACCGTGTTCCAAGGCAATGTCTGGGTGTACTTCCTTCTCCTTCCCTTAAGAAGACATGACTCCCTTGGTGCTCTGATGCCTGGGTTTGGGAGAAGGGTGATAACAGGTAATGTAAAACTGTTCTTCTTACCCTTTTTAGTATGCCTTTTCTTATTATTGAGCTAAAAATAGATATTGTGATCTCTCACTTGTTTTTTTATTTTTCTGAGCTCTTGTGAAAGTTTTTTCTTTTAAGGTTAGTCACTCAAATTGATGTTTCTGTGAAGGGACATTCCTGGAGATTCTTACTCTGTTACCGCTCTGTCTCTTTTCTCAGATATTATTCTTAATTAATTAGAGTAGTAGGGTGGGAATATTTTTAGCTGCAAGTTGTACTTTTTGGCTGGCTTGTGTGAAAAATGATTGGGATAGTTGCCTTTATTTTCTTCAGAGCCATGAAGAAAAACTGGATATATAATAAGAGATTTTATCTGTTTAAGAGTGAATAACTGATTGTATCAAATTCTCACAACCAAACTGCAATACATATAAACATTTTGAATACACAATTTGTCATAATAACCTCTATGCTACTTAGCTGTCATTTAATTTTGGAGGCTTGTACAGTTTCAATGGAGGAAATTTTTTTCTGTGTTCACATAGAAGTTTCAGGCTAGTGTTCTGCAATGTGGATGGATGAACTGATGAGGATAGAAAACAATTTTGCTACAAATACAAAAATTTTGATCACAATGTTCTGAAAAAATATTTAAGCCTGGGAAAATTATAGAAAGAACACAAGTGTCAGATTTTCAGATATAAATTTTAAAAACTTAAGGAGGGAAACCCCCTCTGGTCCCTTCCTACTGTGGGAGCATTTCTGTCCTCTCAATAAATCCTGCTTTCTCAAAAAAAAAAAAAAAAAAATTAAGAAGTGGTGTTTGAAGTTGATGTTATGGTAGAGAACAGAATATTCAATTCTAGATATAGACATTAAGAGTTTACTGGAGAAATTCTACTGCTTGCTCAAAGGTGGGATGCTAATAACGTTGCTAAAATCTCAAAACATATTTATTAGTAAACAAGAAAAGAGACAAAGCGTACTAACAAAGAGGACAATAAGATAGGCTGAATAAAAGTATTATAAATTAAAGGAGAATTTTTAAAATTATTTTCAAGTTCAATTCACTGTATCTGAGTTTGCAAACTTCAACATAACAGCTATGTGATGACTCTAAATGCTATTTTAAAAAGTGTGCCCAGTTATCTTAAGGGATTTTCAGTTTTCTTGTCATTATGAGGATAAGAATCAGTGAATTTTATTTTGTTTCCCAAATTATAATCTGAAAAGGGATTTTGTTACATGCAGTTATTCTAGGTAAGTCTCATAAATAATAGCTAAATAATTTAAATCATATAAACAATAGTAATTTATACAATGTAAATTCTCACTTCCAAGAGTTCAATTCACCAAATGTTAGAGCTCTTGAATATTAGTTTTATAAACATTTTACATATAGCTTACACAGGGAAACAAGATGTGTGATGGAGTTGTATATGCAGTTTATATATGACCTTTTTTTAAATTGTGTATTTATTTTTTTTAAACTTGTGGGGTACAATTCAGGATTAGATATGCAAGTGGTCACCATACCGGTAAAGTCTGGGTTTTTTTATTTTAAATGTTATTTTAAGGATCACACCATCAAAGACTTTTTTTTCCCCTGCTCTCATTTTCATCATTATTTCAGTAAAATAGTGGTTAGTGACACATTTTGACTCATGTAAACGGTAACGATAAAAGGTAAGGCTGGGTACCATATGTCTGAAATCACATCCTGTAGCTTCAGCATGTGATTCAAATCTGATGTTTAAGCCATAACTGAGTCCATGCCACTAATTAAGAACATTATATATAGAAATTACACAACCTCAAAGTTATTAGCAATTAGCACATATTTTTTGTAGGTTTAACTATTTAGCAATTAATGAAAGAATCATGTTGTATCACATTAGCATTGTATATTGACATTATTATATTCAATTGTAAGATAAAGGTCCATAACTAAAATTAGATTGACATATATTTATGGTGGGGCCCTGTTTCTTGCTCCTCTATATTTTGTAAGTTTATTCTGCAGAAATATCCATTACTGCCAGCATTTCCAGATTTACATGACCCATGTTTACAGTTTACAATCTCAAAGAAATAAGATTTTCTCTCTTACCTACAGGGTGTAGAGCAAGAGCGCTGATCACTCTGGTTACTCTGAAAGTAACCAGATCTATATCCAGTTCTATATCCATATAGAACACAGAGATAAAGGTTTGAACCAGAGTTTCCGTCTTGGCAGAATGCTTTGTGATCCCACCAGAAGAGGAGAAGATAAAGGTCTATAAGAAGCTTCTCTAAGACGCTCTCACAATCACCCCCATGAATTCCAACTGAGGTTGTCAGAAGATAGTTTTTTGTCACCTCTCCCAGCTTCAGATGATGGATCAGAGCAGTCTGTCCTATACTCCTTACAAGAGAGCTGTGGAGTACAAGATTACTTAGCTGCAGTATAGAGTGGGCTCCCACACAATGTGATATCCCACAACTCATATTACAGTTTTTAGCAACTTTGACTTTTGTGTCATCTCTTTCTGTGTATGGGACAAGAATCATACTGAGATGGCATCTCAGGATTATTCTTTTCACTATCCATGTAAGCAATAAATTGCATGATGTAAAAATGATTGTCTCTTTGTATTTTTTCCAGCTAAATTAGCATTGTCTTGTGCGTGCACAATACAAAGATGTAAGCCCATGCAGGTTGTCATGGACAGAGAGAGAACGAGAGAGAAAGAGAGAAAATGTTTTATAATGTAGAGAAGGAATACAAAACCAGTAGAAGACAGAAATATTGAATTGCATCTAACCTATAATTCAACCAAAAATGCCTTTTAAAACCTTTTGAAAAATTCTACATATTTTGCACATATTTCTTTTCTATTGCTGCTATAACAAATCACCAAAAATTTAGGGTCTTAGGGCAACACAGAGTATCTTAAAGTTGTATAGACTAGAAGTTAGACAGGTGTCTTGCTAGGTTTGCTCTAAGGAAGAATCCTTCCCTTTGCCTTTCCAGCACCTTGAGGCTGCCCACGTTTGTTATTTCATAGCTTGCCTCTCCCATTTTCAACACCAAGAGTATTACATCACTCCAACCATTCTGTCATCACATTTCTCTCTCACCACAACTGAAAAAGGTTCTTTGCTTTTAAGACTCATGTAATTAGATTGGGCTCACACAGATAACAGTAATCCAGGATAATCTCCTTATCTCAAGGTCCTTAGTGTAATGACATCTGCAAAGTCTCTTTTGCCATGTTAGTAATGCATTAACAGTTTCTAAAGATTAGGATGTGGAAATTTTGGGGAGTTGGGGTTATTCTGCCTATGACACTTTACTCTTGCCATGAGAAATTGCTGAGGGAAATACACAATTGTTTAAAAAACATACTTGTAGTTATGTTTGTTAAATTTGCAATGCTAGTGGGAGAGGATAAAATTCAAATTGAGTCCACAGTTTCCAAAGCATGGGACAAACCTAGATTTAGCATGAACAGTTGCTAGCAGAAACCATGAAAATCAAAGTAGCATGGTCATTATGAAAGACGGAAGAGCAGATGGACCATTCAGAACTCAGAAAGTGGTCTGACATGCAGAAATCTGATGAAAAATGCATGGTTTTTATGAATGAAAACAAGTAGCTAAGTAACAAAAAAATAAGCAACTAAACAACTAGTAAAGGTAAAATTTCATAATTGACAGTATTTGGGTCACCACATTAACCCCAATGCTCTAAAAATCATGTCCCTGTTCTGTTTCCAAACCTATGCAACAAATCCAATAACTTTGGGGAAAAGTGTGGTTGAGTCTTCTAAGGCATTTTGTTGTTACATCATCCATGTTGACAGGCAACATTAATCTGATCCTTTCTCAAAGTGAAGTGTCACTCATTGTCTAACTATGAAACTAATGCCAAATCAACCCCAGTTTCAGCAAGTAACTTTAGTTTGCTAGAATAAATGCAGACTTACCAAGTGATAAATGGAGTCATTAATGAAGACCTCCTTATTGTAACTCAGAGTTACCCTAAATTAACTTTTTTATATTTACTCATTCCCTGAGGGCAGCAAATGCCAATGCTTTTACATGTTGTGGCATCCACAGAAAAATGAGAGTTCCTGTAGCTATAGGTAACAAATCAGGGGTTCTGGTTTCCAAATACACTGTCCTGATGCTCTATGGGCTAAGAGGATCAATATCACAAGACACTCAGCCCAACCCTAGCAACTTCATGTGTTGTGGCACACTAGCTAGAAGATTCTGCTTCAGGAAGTAGTTGGAATTGATACACTCAGCAGCTAACAGACTCTCACATTGGCAACCTTAAACCATGTTGTAAGAAAACTCATGGTAAGAAATGTCTAAGTACATATCATTCCTGTTATACACAACCACATCTACAAAGATGCAGCACCACTAGAAGAGTTGATATTTACATAGTATAGGTCATACAGTATTTTTGTTGCCAGCATCCATTTGATCTATCAGCATCAATTTGATTGTTTAGTGTCCTTGCTTAATCTGGTGTTAAGCCACAGTAAAAGATGAGCAATATGTGGGTGCCTTTAGTCTTCAAGCATTCCTTTTAATTACACTTTTTGTTTAAATGAATTAGAAAGGTAAAAATTTTAAAATGACAAGACTTGAGAATGACACCACAAATATAAGCCTTAATCAAGTCCTGTCCTCCATTGGACATGCAGTTATGAATATCTTCTCCTTTCTAGAGCACAGGGGAAAAAATGGAATAATATTATTAGTCTGGTAAAGTTTCTTGGTATCAGGATCTGCAAACTAAAGTGGACTGTGAGGGTAGGGGCAATCTGGCCTGTTTGTTTTTGCAAATAAAGTTTTATTGGAACACAACAATATCCATTAATTTGCATATTATCTATGGTTGCTCATGTATTGTGGTGGCAGACTTGAGTATTTTCAACAGAGTTTTCATGAATTCATGACTTAAAATATTAATTATTCACTTCTTTACAGAAAAAGTGTGTTAATGTCTGGTATATATCATCAAGCAGAGAAGCACAGATGACAATAAAAGAATTGAAGTACTTTTTGTTTTCTTTCTCAGGAATACATATTTATTTCCCTTTCATAAGTAATCCACAGAGACTCTTATTAAATTACCATTACAGATGATACAACATTGGCTTCTTCTGTTGATAGTATAAACCTGATATGACTGGGGATGAGAAAGTATGTGGCACTTTAAATGTTTTTAGTAGTTCACATGTGTGACAAAATTTACAAATAATATCAGGAACACAGAGCTCTGCCATTTCAGTGAACAATATTATAGGCATCCAAAAAAAAAAAAAAAAAGAGGAAATTACTCATTTGGTCCAAGATACAAAACATCTATAAATCAGCATATTAATTAAGCTTATTTGAGAGACTGAGAAGCTATATAAGCTTTCAAGCAATCTGTTATTTTGATTATTTTGCTAATCAGTCTAACAGCAACTATTGAATTACTCTGGCTTAAAGTATACCAGAGTAGATATTATGGAAAGAAAAGGAGTAAATTAAAAATTACATAGAAGATATTGTGGAGTTTTTAGAAGAAAATTAAAGCTTTAAATATCAAGAAATTTTACACAAGCAATTTTTCCATAAAACAACATTAAGAAATTGTTAAAATCATGTCATTATTACAGATACTTTACTCTTATGCTAAATACTACTGACACATGAAATTACAACCCTTGTCTATTACTTTACTATGCTTAACTGTGTTTACCAAGGGATGCGACGCATAGCAATCCCAAATTTTCAGTTGGATATTTATTCAATGAAATGAGCAGTAAAATTGCTAAATAAACGATAAAATGGAAACCACATATTGATGTGGACACATCTTAGAAGTCAGTAGGTAAAAGAACCAATTGTGACTAGTAGAAGGCAATTATGCCAGATTATTATCAATTACCAAATACCTATATTCCATTCCAAATACTAAGCTCAACATTTTGATGCAAACTGAGAGTCCCAAAACTGGATGTAAATTTGGGTAGTAGAAGTAAAGTATAAACCTCTGAACTGAAAGGCTTAGCCTCATTTGTTTAACTTTTTCTGATATTGATCAAATTTAACTTATTATAAAAATTAAAATTTTGCTAATAAGGATACAAACATAATCTTTTGTGTATAATTAAAGTCATAGTCCATTCAATGCCTAGCCAGAAAGTATTCACTTAAAACTGGCTGTGGATGAATGTTAGGCCAGAGATATTTTGAAGAAAAATAATTAAATGTGATTCTCGTTCAGCTGTCAACAAAGCATAACCATTGATTTTGACTTATTCTTCAATGAATATAACATTTAGACTTGGGATTGTAAGCATTTTATGTTGCAACATATGTTTGATCTGACAAATTTAATATCAATGGCTTTTACCATTGGCCATTGCCCATGGGTGTCTATGATATCAAATGCTTCCAATGTGCAAAATCTAATCAGTTTCCTGGTGAGAGTGGCTAACTAAACTCGAGTATTGACCTTGATACCTTTGCATCATCAACTATATCCACTTACTGAGAAACTGTGGGATAGTTTGTAATAGTTACTACATTCACTGAGAAACACTAGAGGTTTGGTTTTATGTATTCCAATTACTAAAAAAATTCAATAAAAGGGGGAAAAGCAATCAGAGCTCCATGTACACATTTAAAAAAGTTTAGATATATTTTTATTTAAACATCATAACATCTTGTTTCTTCTATTCTAGTATCAAGTATCCTTAGATGTCGTCAAACTCACAAAAGGTCAGCCTGCTTGCCAAAACGTATCTCTGTTGATCCAGGTTCTTGTTTCAGTTTCCTGGTGAGTAAACCAGCTACCATTTGGCGATTAGAAAATAAAAAGTAAACTGACATTCCAAACTCTTTCCAGAGCTTTTCTTTAGGATTTAAAAATCAAAATCTTTGCATTTAGCTTTTAACTGGTATCTTGCTAAAAAGTAGTCTGATTGTAGAACCACCAGCAGCGTAGATCTTGTTTCCCCAGGCCAAAATTCATCCCTTTTTCTTTTATTTTTCCCTAATCAGATTTCTCCTCTACATACTCACGCCAACATTTATCAATTAATCTTCTTTTCAAAGTTAATATCTCCATAGCCTTATTAGGTCATCTTACATAATGTACAATATGAATAACTAAGAATTAACACAAAGTCTTTAGTAAAACCTTCATAATTTGCTCACAACAGATATTCCTAGCCTAAACGTGTTTGTCTTTACTTTTATGGCATTTTCTTCTTCTCTAATAAGACACTCATTAAACCTTCAAATCATAATTCAAATATTCCCCCAACTGGAGTGTATTTCTATTGACTGTTGATTTTAACACCAAGATGAGAGATAGTCAGCCATTCTCAATGAACTTATATCCTTGTAATAATTACAATTATCTGTTAAGGCCCCCGTATTGTTCTGTGGTCATGTTACTTCTAAATGCATACAAGCACACACACAATAAACAAGTGGGAGCTTTTAAGGGAAATTATGACCTTAAACTTGGCAGGTAGATCAAGTTTGCTAAGTATTTTTTTTTTCTTAACTTATACAATTGAACTACTTTACAAATAAATGTACTTGTATAAAGTTTATTCTCTACTATTTTAAAGCAATCCCAGTTCAGTTGGTAAATCCACATTAAAAACACTTCTCTAGAGGATACTCAGTTAAGGCCACATAGTCAGAAAAGTGCTGGCCAGATTCTTATTTAGATTTCTGTCAATCAATCTCTTTTTCTTTAACAGTCTGAAGCAATTTTGCTTTAAATCAAAATTTTATTATTTTTCATCTCCAGTTTGAACTCTAAATCTCATTTCTTTCCCTAAGTTTCACACTTGTAAATGTTGCTAAGACCAATATCTGAAGGAAGTCTTTTATCATTATTTAAATTTGTTCATATCTGAGATGTACCATTCCTTGTGTCTGTTGATTCTGACTAAATCCTGGCAACTAAAGCTATGAAATGCAAGTTAAATAAGCAAACATATTTAAAATATGAAATCAGTGTATCATTTATGCATAATTTTATGTGATAGTTTTAAAACAAATATTTACTTCTCCTAGCTTAGTTAACTTTATAAGATACAATTTTTTTTAAAAAAAGTAACAGCTTAAAATGACACACATTTATTATTAATATCTTAATAGTTCTCATGGTTGAGGAGTTGGGCATCTTCTGACTGTGGCCTCTGTACAAGGTCTCAGTAGGCTGCCTCCAAGGCGTCAGCTGGGCTCTGTTCTTATCTGTAAGCTTGTTTAGAGGATATTCTGCCTTCAAGTCCACAAGTTTATTGGCAGTTTTTATTTTCCTGCAGTTCTGAGGCTGAGGACCCTGGTTTCTCACAGGTCATTGGCTGGGGGTTACTCATTCCCAGAGTCTGTCTGACACACATTGCCACTTGGCTGTCTGTGAAACCTCTGAAGTCTTGAAACACAGCAGCTCACATTTTCAAAATGATTAAGAGAATCTTTCTCTTCAGAAGGATCCAACCCCTCCTTTAAAGGCCTATACTCTGGGATAATGTTCTGTTTTATTTTTAGCTCATGTATAAGTTGATATAAACCAACCAGTTTGGGATTTTATTTTATTTTAATGTAATGTGGAGAGGTCTTTCATTATTTTTTAATTTATCTTTTCTTCATTTCAATAGCTTTGGAGGGGTACAAATAGTTTTGGGTTATATAGTTGCATTGTGTAGTGAAAAAGAAGTCTAGGCTTTAAGTGTATCCACCACCCCCACCTGTGCACCGTGTACCCAATACGTGATTTTTTTGTCTCCTTCCTTTTCCCCTCTCCCTTCTAGGTCTCCAGTGTCCATTATACCATCCTCAATGCCTTTGCAGATCCTTAGTTTAGCTCCTACTTGTAAGAGAGAACATGCAGTGCTTGGTTTTCTATTCCCATGTTAGTTCACTTAGGATAATGCTCTCCAATTCCATTCAAATTGCTGCAAAAGATATTATTTCATTCTTTGTGATGGTTGAATAGTATTTCATAGTTTAAACATACCACATTTTCATTATCCACTGACCGATTGATGGGCATTTACACTGATTTCACATCTTTGCAATTGTGAATTGTGCTGCAACGAACATGCAGGTTCAAGTATCTTCCTTATATAACAACTCCTTTTCCTTTGGGCAGATACTTTGCAGTGGGATTGCTGGATAAAATAGTAGATCTACTTTTAGTTCTTCAAGGAATCTCCATAGAGATTGTACTAATTTACACTCCCAGAGACAGCATATAAGCATTCCCTTTTCTCCATATCCGTGCTAGCATCTATAGTTTTTAGTTTTTAAATAATGGTCATTCTGACTGATATAAGGTGGTATCTCATTGTGATTTTAATTTCCATTTTCTTTTCATCTTTATCACATAAAATAACCTTATGCTGTAAAGACATTCCACTGCATTTATGGATCTTGCTCACACTCAAAGGGCAAGTATATATCCTAGGGGTCATCTTAGAATTCTGCCTACCACAGATGATTTAAAATATTTAAACAAACCAATATTAAATACTTTATGATATTAAAACTAGAAGACTTGAATTATACTAGTCTGCAAAAGTATTTGTATAGACCTATAAGCAGAACAGTAAACCTCTTGAAAGTGTTTCCTAATTTCAAATTCAAGAATCTAGATCAAATAAACACAAAGGTCACTATTTGGACTTAGATGACATACTTTGACACTTGTAAATACCACTGTGATAACTCAGAAAAAGTAATTTCTCAATTATACTGAATAAATGAGGTGGTACATTATTTAGCTTCCCCAAAATTTGCAATTATTCAGCAGTCAGATTGCATATCATTAAGAGAGAACACAGTTTTTTAAAGCAATGTGACAGTTCACTTAATGACATGATTTCTCATTATTTTTAAATATCAATTTGTATTTGAAATCATCCTTTCTTTCTCAAAACTTGAAAAAGTCTCAATCTGAATGGAACTAATGAATGTTAAAATATAAACAATGGAGTAATTTTTTGGTGTTTGTATCATAGTAGTTGAATTTTTCTAATCTATCATTAACTTAGCAATCAGAAGTCAATTATATCTATATAATGCTTGAAGTATTCTCTATGTTACAATGCTCTTACATTAGATTGTATGATTATTAGATTTGAGGACAATTGAAAAAATGAGCTGTTTTTCCGATATTTTGTAGAACATTTTATTTTTCTTAATTATTTTCAGTTGTAATCATACATATATTGCCTATATCTGCACAGCTATAATTATAACTATATATATATATACACATATATATGTTCTATTGGAAGCACTTAAGATAATAAACCTACTATCATAATCTAAAGAAATATTTTAGCATTTGCAGAATTAATATATTTTACAGTTAAAATGTTATATCTTAATGGTGTGTGTGTATGTTTAAACCAAGAATAGGTGGTAGCTTAATATTTCCCCATATCAAAATAATAAAAATAACAGCAAATGGAAGGGGTTTTCATTGTGACCGCTAGCCAAATTGTGCTGCACTCTAGCTCTCCCTGCAACTTCTGCCCCAGGGTCAAAGGAAGAGCCTTTTAATAACTTAAGGTCACTATTCCACCAATTATTCCTTTTACCCTTGCAGTATTTTTCTCATTTTACAAATTAATTCCCATCTCCATGTAACCATCCTCTTATCTTTCTATATTTAAAATATTGCTTTCTGCCAGACATGCTGGGTCAAGCCTGTAATCCCAGCACCTTGAGAGGTCATGGCTAGAGGACTGCTTGAGCTCAGGCATTCAAGACCAGCCTGGGAAACTTGGTGAGACCTCATCTCTAACAATAATTCAAAAAATAGGCTGGGGGTAGTAGCTCATGCCTGTAGTACCAGCTACTTGGAGGGCTGAGGTGGAAGGATCACCTGAGCCCAGCAGGCTGAGGCTGTTGTGGCTGTGAGCGTGCCACTGCACATCAGCCTGGGCAACAGTGAGATTCCGACTCAAAAATTAATAATAATAAAATAAATAAAATAAAATATTGCTTTCTAACTCTTCTTCATTATCTAACTGCTCCTTTTTATAGCAAGATGCCTTGAGTAACTGTTGCTTTCTCAGTTTTTAATCCTGTTTTACCTATTCTCCACTCAAACCACTTCAGTCAGATTTTCTACAGTACTCTTCAAGTCACTCAGTATAATGGCACTTTTCAGTCTCCATATTGCTTGATATGTTACTAATAGTTGGTGTATATGGGTATTCTCTTTCTTATATTTTTTTCTCTATTTCCAGGACTACCTGTTCTCTTGGTTTTCCTTTTACCTGAATGGCTCTTCTTTCTTTGTTTCCTTTTTTCCAAAAATTTATATGTTGGCACACCAATACATCAAATCTTGGGTACCTTTACTGCTGAAAACAAAAAAGTGATCCATTGGCCTTGTGGATGCAAACACCCTTTGTTATGATGACTACCAAATGTATCATTTCATCTTAACTCTTTCTACCTTCAATGGCCTATTGAAAAGAAGCCAAGGCTGACTCTCACCTCAAATTTAACATTTCCAAAACTGCCTGTGTAATTTCACTCTCACAATGTGTACCACCTACTATTTTCATTTGTCTTAGGCTGAATAACAAGGAAAGTGCATCCCCAAAACAGATGCACTGCTTCTGCATGAAGGTAACATACTTTCTACATGAAGGTAACTTATTTAGAAATGTGATTCCACAGCATATGAGTACAGAACAGGGGAACTGCAATGGGTGGGATGAGTTTTCAGCAGAGGCAGTAGCTAGAGTAGTTTTGCAGATGGGAGTCCATTGTACTACTGGGCCCAGGCTGAGCTTCCATCTTGCACCATGTTCTCATGGGAGAGCATCAAGGCTAAGGACTTTGCAAATATTCTTTGATAGGTAATAACCTGCAGAGTAAACACACACACACTTTATGTACACTCATGTGATCCTAGTTACATGCTTCTTTTCCGGGCAGCCTTGTCTCAGATCATCCTGTCATAATCCTTCTGTAGTCTATTCATAAATTCTTGGTGTCTCTCCCTCTCATAAACAATTTCTCATTTTCTACAAATGGAATATTCTGGTCCATTTCTCATGAGTTGTATGTTTCATCTTAAAGATTTTTTTTTTTTTTTTTAATGAAACAGCAGTATATCTAAGGTTGACCTCAAAGTATGTTTTACTGAACAGGAGTACATTTTTCCTCCTCCTTCAGTTTGTCCTGCAGAACCCCTGTGAAGCTACAGGTTTGAATTGAAGCAGAGGTGTCAGGACAGGTAAGATAAAGGCCACGGGAGCCTAGTATACCTGATTCTATAATTTAATTGACTCATTTGATCTGATTAAGTCTGATCATGATTTAATCATTTCATAAGGTAGATTGCTGCTGTGTTTTTCCTCAGTGGGTCTGATCATACCCTGCTTAAGATGGGCAGTTTCAGATGTCCTGTGGTCAAGCAGTTTGTATTAGAGCCCAGAAACAAACCAAGGAACATTTTTGAAATGGAAATTATTTTTCAGTCACAATAAAAACATGTCTCTCTCCCTAGGATTTTTCCTGAAACTCTTCTATGGTGTCACATCAGAGACTTTGACATAACATTCTCATTCAACGCAGATATGCCTGGTACAAGTGAATTGGTGACATCATGTGCCTGAGTGGTCGGGCAGGTTACATCTGGTTGGTACTTGTAACAGATTCCTTTTTTCTAATCAAAATTGACATCCTCGCATCTGAAGAATACAATAGATAGTATTTCCAATAATAGTATATGTTTATTTATCAGTGCTAAGTCACTTTGTTAGTGATAGAGTGTATAAGGCATAGAACTTGAACTTTCTCTGAAAATAAATGTTACAGAATGCCCCAAATTCTTGTTGCTTTACAGTTTTTACCAGTTAAGCAGGGAGAGTTTATCTTTTACCCTTGACTAGTATGAATCTTAGTAGAAATATTTTACACTTGCCACATTCTGTTTGCTAGTTCTAATTAACATGACAGCATCATTACAGTGAACTGTGTGATACTGTGCAGATTGTCAAGATTTCAAGACCTAACGATTTTATGTAATAACAGAGAGTAGGAGAATTAATATAGCACTGTGTCATGATCAGGAATATGTGCTACTGCCTTTTGCATATAAAAGTGAACTATTTTTAGTCCTCATTATTGATAGGGATTTTAAAAAATGCATCTATCAGAACAACAACCACGTGCCAAGTAGGTTTGTTTCAGGAAGATATAATACTGCATCCAGAACAGAATTCCCAAGTGAAACTATCACATAGCTAGGTTGACGTCCCAGCACTCTCATCTATCTGTGTGTGCAGGGACTTGACATATGAATGAAGTGGAATATTGTAAGGTTTACTACCACAAAACTTTTTCACTTTTTATTTATTATTTTTCTTAATTTTAGATTCAGGGAGTACTTGGACATGTTTGTTACATGGGTATATTCTATAATGGTGAGAATTTGACTTCTAGGGTACACATCACCCAAATAATGAACATTGTATCCAATAGGAAAATTTTCAACCCTCATCCCCCTCCTACCATTCACTTTTTCAAAGTCCCCGTTGTCTATTATTTTCATTCTTATGTCTATGTATACACACTGCTAACTCCCACTTATAAGTGAGAACATACAGTGTTTGATTTTCTGGTTTCAGTTAATTCATTTGGGATAATGGTTTTCAGATCCAGCCATGTTGCCACAAAGGATATAGTTTATTTCATTTTTTTTTTATGGCTGCATAGTATTCCATGATATACATATACCAAATTTTATAGATCTAATCTGATTGTTGACGGACACTTAAGCTGGGTCCATGACATTGCTATTGAGAATAGTGCTGTGGTAAACATGAGTGGTGGTGTCTTTTTTCTATAATGATTATTTTCATTGGGGTAGATAATCAGTAGTGGGATTGCTGGCCCAAAGTAATTATATTTTTAGTTCTTTGAGATATCTCCATACTGTCTTCCATAAAGGTTAAACTAATTTGCATTTCCACCAACAGTGTATATGCATTTCCTTTTCCCTACATCTATACTAACACATGTTGTGTTTTGACTTTTTCACAATATTCATTCTGACTGATGTAAGATTACATCATTGTGGTTTTTAATTTACTTTCTCTACTGATTAGTGATTTTGATAATTTTTTCATGTGTTTCACCACTGTTTGTGCTTCATTGAGAAATGTCTATTCATATCTTTTGTCCAGTTAATAACAATGTTGTTTGTTTTGGTTGTTGTTGAGTTCCTTGTATATTGTGGAAATTAATCCTTTGTAGGATGTATACTCTGAAAATATTTTCTCTTATACTGTAGGTTGTCTGTTTACTCTGTTTATCATTTCTTTTGCTGTGCAGATACTTTTTAGTTTAATTAAGTCCTATTTGTTTATTTATGCCTGTGTTGCATTTACTTTTTGGAACTTTGTCATAAATTATTTGCCTAAATTGTTTTTCAGAAGAGTATTTTCTCATTTTTCTTTTAGGATTTTAATAATCTAATCCATCTTGATTTAATTTTTATATATGGTGAGAGACAGAGGTCTATTTTTTTCTTCTGCATATGACAAGACAATTTCCCCAGAATCATTTATTGAATAGGGTATATTTTCCTTATTGTTTAATTTTTTTATCAATATTGTCCATGATAAACTTTTGTAAGTATGTGATTTTATATAGGTTCTCTATTCCATTGTAATGATCTTGATGTCTATTTTTGTAATAGTACCATGTTGGTTTTGTTACTATAACTTTGTAGTATAATATTAAGTTAGGCAACATGATGCCTTCAAATTATTCTTTTTGCTTATGAATGTTTTGACTATTCTGGCTTTGTTTTTGGTTCCATGTGAACCTTTTATTGTTTTTTTCTAGTTCTGTGAAACGTGACAGAATTAGAAAAATTACCAACCTGTGTTAGTACTTTGATACGAATTGAGTTAAACCTGTAGATTGTGTGAGCAGTGTGGTTATTTTAATAATATTGGTTCTTTCAATACATGAACAAAGAATGTTTACCATTTGTTTGTGTGGGCTATAATTTCTTTCATTAGTGTTTTTGCAGTTCTCCTTATAGAGATCTTTCAGCTTACTGATTAAATTTATACCTAGGTTATGTGTGTGATTGGTGTAAATGGGATTCGTTCTTTACTTTGTTCTCAGATAGAATTTTATTGGCATATTAAAAAGCTACTAATTTTTGTATGTTGATTTTGTATCTTAAAACTTTTATGAAGTTGTTTATCAAGTATAGCACTCTTTTGGGGGAGTCTTTAGAGATTTCTAGGTATTCAATATTTTCATCAGTTAATAGAGATCATTTGACTTCTGCTTTTTTAATTTGGGTATTTATATATTTGTTTGTTTGTTTGTTTATTGTCTGGTGCCCTGTTTAGGACTTCCAGTACTATTAATTAGGTGTGGTAAAAAAGGATATCATTGTCTTGTTCCAGTTCTCACAGAAAATGCTTTTAACTTTTACCTATTCAGTTTAATGCTGACTGTGGGTTTGTCATTAAAAGCTATTATTTTGAAGTATATTCCTTTAGTGCCTAGGTATTTGTGGGTTTTTATTATGAAGGGATGTTGAATTTTATAAAATTGTTTTTCTGCATATATTCAGATAACCATATGCTTTTGTTCTTAGTTCTATTTATGTGAAACATCACATGTATTGATTTGTGTATGTTGAATCATTCTTCCATTCTTGCAATAAAACCCACTTGATCATGGTGAATTATATTTGTATGTGCAGTTAGACTCAATTTTCTAATTTTTTGAGAACTTTTGCGTGTATCTTCATCAGGAATATTGTTCTAAGGAATTTCTTTTTCTGTTGTTTCTGTGCCTGGTTTTGGTATCAGGGTAATACTAAATTTATAATATGAGTTAGAGAGGAATTTCTCCTTCTTGATTTTCTAGAATAGTTTTAATTAAGATTGGTCAGCTTTTCTCTGTATGTCTGGTAAAACTTGTGAGTGAATCTTTCTAGTCCTAGGCTTTTGTTTGTTGGAAGATGTTTTATTATGAATTAAATTTTGTTACTTGTTACTGATTTGATCAGGATTTTTATTTCTTTTTCTTTCAATCTTGAGAAGTTGTGCATTTTCAGGAATTTATCCATTTTCTCTGCGTTTTCTAGTTTGTACATGCATGGGGGATTCATAGTAGCCTCTCATGATCTTTTGTATTTCTGTGATGTCAATTGTAATGTCACCTTTATCATTTCTTATTTTGCTTATTTTAATAATTTTTCCCTTGGTTATTCTAGCTTGCAGTTAGTCACTTTTGTTTAGCCTGTCATATAACCAATCACTTGATATGATTTTAATGTTTTGGAATTTATTGATACTTGTCTTATGGCCAAGAATATGGTTGACTCTAGAAATTGCTTCATGTGGAGATGAGAAGAACGTGTATTCTGCAGTTATTAGGGGGAGTATTGTATAAATATCTATTAGGTCCACTTAGTTCTGAATCTAGTTCAAGTTCAGAATTTCTTTGTTGATATTCTGTATTGATGATCTGTCTAATGATGTTAGTGTGGCATTGAAGTCTGCTACTATTATTGTATTGCTAACACTAACTCTAGTAGATTTGTTTTTATGTATATGTGTGCTCTGGTTTTGAGTGCATATATTGTTAGGAGAGTTAAATCTTTTTGTTGTGTTGAAACAATCATCATTATATAATTCCCTTTTATGGCTTTTAATTTTATTCCTTTTGGTTTCAGGCTGTTTTATTTTTTATGAGGATGACTACTCCCGCTTGGCTTTGTTTTTCATTTGTGTGATATATCTTTATTCTCCACTCTTTTAACTGGAGTTGGATGGTGTCTTAGAGAAGTAACTAGGTTTTTTTGGTAGGCAGCAGAGAGTTAAGTATTGTTTTTTTCATCTAATTAGTCATTCTGTATCTTTTAAGTAGAAAACATAGGCATTTACATTTAAGGCTGATATTGATAAGTGAGTTTTTGTTCCTATCATTGTGTTGTTAGCTAGTTGCTGTAGTGTTTCAATTGTGTAGATTTACAGGATCTGTGAGCTTTGTACTTGTGTCCTTTTTATAATAGTATTATTTTTCTGCTTACATGTTTAGAATTCTCTTGAGCATTTCTTGTAGTTCTAGTATAGTGGTAACAAATTTCCTAAGCATTTAAATCTTGATTTCTCACAAAGTCATCTTTGACAAACCCACCACCAACAACCACCTATCACCATACACAAAAACCAACTCTAAATGGATCAAAGACCTAAACATAAAACCTCAAACTGTAATAATAGAAGAAAATGCAAGAGACATCCTTGTGTACATTGGAATAGACAACCAATTGTCTATTATAATCTCAAAAGCCCATATCATAAGAGGTAAGATGAATAAGTGGGACTTCATCAGATTGAAAGGTTTTTGCAAAGGAAACCATTAAAAGAGTGGAAAGATAGTCCACAAAATGGGAAAAAATACATCCAGGATCTACAAGGAACTCAAATGAGTTGAAAGGAAAAATAAAACCAACAGAGCTATTAAAAAGTGGATAAAAAACATGAATAGACACTTCTCAAAAGAAGACATATGAACAGCCAAGAGATACATTTAACAATGTTCAGCTTTACTAATCATCAGAGAAAAGCAAATCAAAATCACATTGAGATACCATCTAACTCCAGTAACAATGGCCATCATTAATAAATCAGAAAACAACAGATGCTGGAGAGGATGTGGAGAAAAGGGAAAGTTTCTAAAACTGTTGTTGGGAGTGTAAACTAGAACAACCTGTATGGAAAACAGTGTGGAGATTTCTAAAAGATTTAGGAATCGATCTCCTAGATGACCCAGCATTTTTTCTTCTAGGAACATACCAGAAGGAACTCAAATCATTCTATAAAAAAGATACCTGCACACTCATGTTTATTGCAGCATTATTCACAATAGCAAAAACATGGAACCAACCATGCAGTCCCTCAAAAGTAGGCTGGATAATGTAGTACAAATACACAATAAAATATTATACAGTCATAAAAAGGGCAAAATTATGGACTTTGTAGCAACTTGGTTGAATTTAGGGTCTTTCATTTTCAGTGATTTATCACAAAAACAAAGAACTGTGTACCACATGTTTTCACTCATAAGTGGGTCTTGAACATTTATCACAATACTATAAGAGAGGGATCAAGAGTAGTGGGACAGCCGGGCTCGGTGGCTCAGCCTGTCATCCCGCGCCTTTGGGAGGCTGAGGTGAGTGGATTGCCTGAGCCCGCGGGTCCGAGACCCGCCTGGGCAGCCAGACCTCATCTCTACAATAAATCAAAAAATCAGCCGGGCGTGATAGCGCGTGCCTGTAATTCCGGCTACTCGGAAGGCTGAGGCGGAAGGATGGCCGGAGCCCAGCAGGTCGAGGCTGCGGTGGCCGGGAGCGGCCACTGCCCTCCAGTCTGGGCGACAGAGTGAGACTCCGACTCAAAAAGAAAAAAAAGAGTAGTGGAACACTACTAGGGGAGAGAAGGACGAGAGGGGCACATAGCATCACTAAGACTACCTGAATCTAAACCAGGGTAAAAGAGGACCAGTAGGAGGACAAACTTCACCTGTACATAGATTGCTTGTGTACACAATTCTGACTTTTATCCCACATCTTTTTTTTTTTGAGTTGCAGTCTCACTCGGTTGCCCAGACTGGAGAGCAGTGGCTGCTCCCGGCCACCGCAGCCTCGACCTGCTGGGCTCCGGTGATCCTTCCGCCTCAGCCTTCCGAGTGGCCGGAATTACAGGCATGCGCTACCATGCCCGGCTGATTTTTTGATTTACTGTAGAGATGAGGTCTGGCTGCCCAGGCGGGTCTCGAACCCTCGGGCTCAGGCAATCCACTCACCTCAGCCTCCCAAAGGCGCGGGATTACAGGCTGAGCCACCGAGCCCGGCTACCCCACATCTTTAAAATGGAATAAAGAGAGAAAAAAAGTAATTTTGGAACTCTTTTTCTGGAATGGCTATCAGAGCTGTTGTTATTTGTTGAGGCCTGACAATTAAGTTTGTTGACTTGCCACTGTTGCTTAACGCTGGAAGCACTGTGCAAATGACCATATTGGAACACCTTCCCTACTCACCTCATCTGACCCCAATTCCTTTTTTTAAATCCAAAGATAAAGAACCTATTGAAAGGAACACATTTGATGACATTCAGGACATCATGGTTATTACGACGACAGATAGGTTTCCAGTAAAAGGTTTCCAAAATTGCTTTGACTGGGGGACTACTCAATGGAGTCACCACATAGTTTTCTAAGAGGAGTACTTCGAAGGTAACTGAAGAGACATTCAGCAATGAAGTATGTAGCATTTTAGCTAAGATGAGTTCATGAATTTAATTGACAGGTTGCATAATGACATTATTGATAATGGGATAAATAGCAATAAGATAAAAAGCTTCCATGTAGAAGGAAAAAGACATACTTCTCACATCATTCATAATTGAACTTGAAGAAAAATTCAGGTACATTTAACCCAGAGTAAAAATTATCATTTTCATTTCTAACTATAATACTTTCCTGATATCATTTTGTCTTATTTCTTCATAAAATTATCTCCAACATGTTGGCAGAGTTAAGAAAAAAAAAGGAAAAAAATGTGTAAATTATATATATATATATATATATACATACATACATATACATATATATATATCTGAGGTTATGTTTGTTTTATGAGACAAAAAATAAGGGATAAGGACATATTTATTCCGTAGTAAGTGGGGTTCCTCAAAATTATATTATTTTGTTGTGGAAAGGTAGTGGTTTCTATTACTATTGGAATGGGAAAACTCAAAAAGAGAGGATTTTGAAAATGTGAAGATTGGGGGGAGAAGTAGAAGAAAGATTGCTGTTCTATGTGTAACAACTTCATTAAGCCTACAGGGCATCCAGGGAGGTAACTTCCGAAGGCCTAGGCACTAAGGTCTTCTGGTGAAGGCAAATGAAGTATCTACACTCATATTACAACAAACAAAAATGTTTCTACTTCAAACATCTATTATGTTCACTGAATTATAATAAATAAACTAACAAACAATGATGTGACTTCTTAAATGTCTACTGGATTCCACTGTATTTTTGGTTTACATATGGGTGGTGAAAGTATTTGGAAAAGTTTGTCAGATTTCTGTAGCCATCTGACAGTCATCTTTACTATTCATGAGATGAACTAACATGTGGTGGAAAAATAGCTATCTAAAGACGATGATCTGGAGAAATGACATAGTGTGCAAAATTCCTAATTATTTTATTTACAGAAGATACATAGAAATGCCTGATGAGCCAAAGGGAAGAAAGGAGTTTGTAATATGTGTTAAAAATATATATAACCACTTGCCATACGCTGTGCTTTGGTTTATTTATTTCACTTGTGGGGAATGACCTTCCTCATTTGTGCCCATTTTTAAGGATACCCTACTCTATTTTCAAAGCTCTTTTCAAATCCTATCTTCTCTTACTAAAAACTGAATCTGTGAATTCTCTGAAGGTGATACTAATACATTTGTATACTTATATTGTCCACAGATGTCATAACAAACTTTTGAAATATATTTGTTTCATGATTCAATAAGGCAATCTTGAGTTTTTGTCTAAGATAATTTTTCTGGCCCATCTACTGTCATAGAAATGTTCTGATCATTCTGAAAAAAAATTTTTATTTTATCTCACATATTAGATGTAGACTTGTCTTTTTCTCCTCTTTATTCAAATCTCTTTGATAAATATAATGTCAAGTGTGAATGTTAGCTATGCCTGTCAATTTTTTTTCTTTGTGTAAATACTGTCAGTATTATATATATATGCATATGCACATACAAACAGTAATAAATTTCTATTACTAAATATCTACTCTATCTTAGTTAAGCTCTTATTCAAACATCATGCTCAAACCAGCCAGGTTGTCTGATCCTTCAGCTAAACTTTCTTCAAAATATCATATTGCTGTTCTACTTACATGTCATTAATTTTTTTTCTTTAAAAAATCACCCTCAAATTTTCAAAATGGGAATATAGAAACCTATGCCGTTACTCATAAAGAAAACTTTAATTCTCTCATTCTCTTCTCCATCCAAAAAAAAAAAAAAAAACCTGGCTGTTTCTATGTTTTTAAAAGCAAGGCATTACAGAGAACTAGTTATTCTACATGATTTCTGTAAAACATTACAGATTTTTTTAATCTAGTAAATTTTTTTCTTAATTATTAGTTGTGATATAAAAATATCAAGAATTATTATAGTGTGTATTTTTAGAATAACTTAAATGATCTAATGCTTAAACATCCTTATTACTCTTTTCCATGTATCTATTTTTAAGTCAATAATACCTAATCACATCTAGAAATGTATGTTCCAAGATATAGCACTTCTTTAAGACCAGAAAAATATCTAGATGATAGTGAATAACTTCAAAAACCTTCCTTGGTACAGGAGTGTAAAATGCTGTTACTTATTACCTATGTGACCCTGAATTAATTATTTGACCTCTGTAAACTGTAGTTATCTCAGTTCTAAAATAAAGATAATGATAATAAAGTTGCCTGAATGTAGTTAAGATTAAATAACATATTTATTGAAGTACCTGGAAGAGTAGACAATCATTTTTTAAAACAAATAAAAATATTTCATACAGTGTTGTATTTAAATAGACAAACTTTGAATGCCTTCTACTTCTTCTAGTAAGCAGATTCCTTTTCATCAGGGTCTGAAATAATAAGTTAGTGATAAGTATGTCAAATTACATAACCTCTATAAGAAGGTATCTGAATTTGTGATATTTTGACAAAGAATGCAGTCCAAATTATGTCTTATTCTGTTAAAAGTTACTTCCAACAGGAAATGCAATTTTTGAAACAATTCACAAGAGAACACATGCTTTTAAGGACACAATCTCTTTTTCTCCCTTGAGAGAGAATGACTGGCAAATTTAAAAGTGTACATTTCCTCGTGAGCTTCAAAAGGTTATCTTTCAGGTTGATTTTAGGCTCTGTAAAATGTTGATAACAGCCTGTCAGAGATGATGTGTTTACATTGATTTTCCATCAGGTAAGTCACATACATATTGTGTAAAGTGAGGGTGCTTAGAGTACGTAATTGTTTTTTAAACAAATTGCTGTTATTTTTTTCAAAATATTATTTTGAAAAAAACCATAAGTCATGCATTATAAATATTCTGAAAATCGTAATACTTTTACAAATTCTTGCTTTGATCAGGTAATTATACAATGTACACCAGGAAATGTTGGAGTTAAATCGAAAAATACATTCAAAATATTCAAATTTTGCAGTGGAAGAAGGAAAGTGTTCTACTTGTATGTGGAAATACTAAAGATTATATTATATTAGAAATGAAGACAAAAATTTGAATTTAAAATGCTCTCTACTATTAGAGCATATGCTTACATCTCTGATTACAAAATATATTCTCATATATTTTATGAATTCAGTTGTAGTTATACTGATGAGTTTCTCCAAAAATTGAAAAGAGAGAGTTATCTATATCAATATAAGAAAACAACAGTAACAACAACAAAAAAAGCCCTTAAAAATGCTGGACAAATGTGCAGATATCATTGTCTCAAAATAAAAAAACCTGACAGAAAATAGTAGGACTAAAAATGCCAACACCATAGAGAACAATAACTCGGAATATGTGAGAACAGGTTTCTCAGAGCACACAAAGAGACAAAGCTTTTGTTCAAAAAGAGCTAAAGCTCTCAATCTTATTCTGTAACCAGCACTTCCTTTGTGTAGTGTAGGAGTGCATAATGTTTTAGAATCATTAAAGCAATGGAAATGTAAAAATGTCTTTTTGGAGTTCCAGGAAAGTATTCTTCCTGATGCGCACTGTAAAATTACCTTATTCATTATCATTCAATGACTATATATAGCTCTCTCACACAAAATCATTCTGGTTATGTTAAACAGAAAAGCATTTTGATAATATCACATATGTCCATTAACATCAGGGAAAACTGCACTTAAGTATTTTTATTTTATTTTACTTTCCTTTATATCTATATACCTCTTTAGTAATTTTCTCTCTCTTATAAATTACTTCAAACTGGAATGCTGGGTTTTGCTAATTTTTTTTTGCAATTCTCTAATATACCTATAAAAGTCTGAGACAATAGACACCACAATTCTGATTTGAAAATAATCTTTGCACTATTTCAACAGACTTTAAAATAGCATTTCCAATTGAAAGAGCATTTTCTCTGTGCTAACATATAATTCACATTTTGTTTTTACTTATATTCTTAAAGCTCTTATTTATTTTACTTATGCAAGCTATCAAGAGTATCTTCTTTTTAATACTGTGTATACCATTTAAAAAGTACTAAGCTTATCATTTAGTGTATTTAAAATATTTAAGTGAAGGAATGCTAGAAAAAATAAAATATTGACAAAATATTTAAGTGAATCTTGCTAATTTCATACTTTTATGACATTTTAATAACTTGCATCTTATTTAGTATTGATTTGAAAATGTTTGAATAAAATGGCTTCACAATTAATATAAAGTTTCCACATTTTTATTTCATTCTAATTCTTTAATGATTTCTTTTACAAAGTGCCATTCTATACCATCTCCAAGAAAACTTCCAAATAATTTAGTTTTATATCCCTAATTAGTAATTTTCAGTAATATTATAAAATAATGGTGAGAAAGTAAATAAACAAAAATCAACCTTTGACTTTCAAGAGGTCTAAACAAGTCTATTGCCAACTATATACTTTAAAAAATAATCCTGCTAAAGTTATTGAAATTAATCTTAAAATATTTTTACAGATAAATGGAAAAACAAACACAATTAGAAAAAATAGGTCAAAAGAATAAGCCACAACACTTTGTCTACCCGAAGTAAGAAACAGAAGGTAAAACAAAAATATGTTGTCTTTAGTTACATGGGAATAGGTAATAATAGACATAATTTATTAAAGATCTAGTATATAAGACATGTCTCTGAATGCTTAGGTTATTTCTTTAAATTTTATTGAGTGCCTATGTTAAGCCTTATGTTAGGTGACAAACATATAATTGAACGAAACAGGCATGATTGCTTATTTAGGACAGACAAAATAATTGGCTATACAGATTCTATGCACAGACAATCTATTGGGGCAAACTACAACATAAATTATTCAAGGTGCTATTTGAGCATGTAAGTGGGCCTCTGTTCTATGTGTGAGAGGTCAGATAAAGTCTGAAAGGGAAGCATCAGGCAAAGTGATGGTATGGTGTTTTCAGTGATGGAGACAAGAAAGAAAACATTGCAAATTAAAAAACCGCAAAAGGAGGTGGGAAGCTTTATGAAGGCCGAGACTTTGCTCCATTTGCAAACTATCAAGTTAGTAGACTGAGGTTTTGAAAATGATGAAAAAAGGCACACAATTACTGGTTCAGAGGAAAAATAGGACATTATTATAGCAAAGCAAGAAGCAAGAGCTTCATGTTCGTGTTCTTTCACCTTGCCTCCTAAAGTCCACAGAAGAAGAGCAATTTGGAATGAATCCCATGAGTGTCGCTTTGCATGACAGCTGAGGAGTACCAAGCTTAAGAATCACATCTTTTATAAAGGGCTACAAAAAATACTATGCAACCTTTGCCTCTGAGAGAGACATATTCTTTATTATATTAGATAGCATATAGAAATGCTCTCTGTGCTGAAGGTAGACACTTCTATCTTTCAAGGTTGTACACGATACAAATAGTCTTAAAAAGTTTAACACAAAGATATTAAGTGCTTCGTTTGTGAGATGTGCAGAAACAAGCACTGGTACAATATATATAGTATTGGAAGTGACTTTCTGCAGGAAGATTGAAATAATTCATCCATAGATGTACTGAAACTATTCCTCTGGGCTAGGGTCTGAAGAATTGTACTTTCTTGATTGCCTCACATACTTCCTCTGTTAGGATCTGTTGAGGTTTTGGATCCCTCCTGAGATACATTTTTATAATGTACATTTTCCCCAGGAAATCGTCTCTTTCAATGAGATATTAAAATTCACTTGCATAAGATTTTGGAAAGTGTTTTTATGATACTTTTAATTTCCCTTTTCAGGGAATATTATTCCCTGTTCCTTTCTAATTTTAAATGTTTGTACCTACTTTTTTTTTCCTTAGTTCAGTTTTGAATATTTTATTTTATTTTTATAAAGAACTTTTTCAGTTTTGAGCAATTTTAATATCCCTTATTATTTATTTCTCAAGTAATAATTTCTGATTTTATTTTTATTTCATCATTTGGTTTGTTTTAACAGTGATTTACCTGCTTAAATACTGTTTTTAACCATTGGTATCCTTTCTATTTCTTATAAATACAAATGTTCACAAGGTAGTGTTTTGTTTTGTGTCCTAACTGAGATTTAAGCTTTCTCAGATATGTTCTCTGTGAGATAAAACCTCCTCAATCACCATTTACCTCTCCTGCTTCCATCTTAGCTCTTTTCTCTCTCTTTTTTTTAATGTTTGAAGTTTTATTTGTTTATTTATCTATCTATCTATTTATTTATTTATTATTAAGGATGTGGGGTGCAATTCAGGAATAGATATACAAATGGTCATAGTGCAGGTAAAGTTTGGGCCTCACTTTGGTCCCCACTTCACCTGGTTTGAGATCAGATATCCTTATGATGAAGTATGCCCCACCCCCAGCAGTTTCCCACTACTGCCAATCTCTTTCTTATAGTATTATGATAAATGTTCAGGGATTGCTTATGAGTGAGAATATCTGGTACTCAGTACTTCGTTTCTGTGATAGATCACTGAGTATTATAGACTCTAAATCCATCCAAGTTGCTGCAAAGTTAATAATTTTGTCCTTCTTTGTGGCTGTGTAATATTCCGTTATGTATATGTACCACATGTCTTAACTATTCCCCTTTTGATGGGCAGCACAGTTGGTTTCATGTTTTTGCTATTGTGAATAAGTTACAATAAACATGTGTGCAGGTATCTTTTTGTAGAAAGATTTGAGTTTCTCCAGGTATATTTCCAGTAGGGAGGTTGCTGGGTCATAGGGAAGGTCAATTTTTAGACCTTTTCAGAATCGCCACACTGTTTTCCACAAAGCTTGTACTACCTTACACTCCCACCAACAGTGTAGAGGTGTTCCCTTTTCTCCACATCCTCTGCAGCAGCTGTTACTTTTTGAGTTATCGATGATGGCCACCTGACTGGAATTAAGTGGTATCTCAGGGGGTTTTAAATTGAATTTATTTGATGATTAGTGAGGTTGAGCATTTTTTCACTTATCTTTTGGCTGCTTGTATGCCATCTTTTGAGACATACGAGCAGCCAACTTCTTTTATTTGTATCTTTGGACCACTTTTTAATAAAGCTGTTTGCTTTTTTCTTTTCAGCTGTTTTGAGTTCCCTGTAGATTCTAGATATTAAGCCTTTGTCAGATATACCGTTGGCAAATATTTTTTCCCATTCTCTGGGCTGTCTTCCTGATCTTTTGATGGTTTCTTTTGTTTTGCAGAAGCTTTTCAGTTTGATGAGGTCCCACTTGTCAATCTTAACTCTTATAGAATGGGTATTTGGGGGTTTTGATCACGAATAGGTTCACAGTTCTAATGTAATGTCCATAGGATACCTTCTGCATTTTCTAAGTTTCTTGTAGTTTGAGATTTTACATTTAGGTCTTTGATCCATTTAGAGTTGATTTTTGTGTATGGTGATATGTAGGGGACTTGTTTCAATCTTTTGCATGTGGTCAGCCAGTTTTCCAACCACCATTTACTGAGTAAGTTTTCTCCCCAGTGGTTATTGGTGGAATATTTGTCAAAGATGAGAAATTGAGGTTTTGCTTCAGAAATCTCTGAGCTGTTTCACTGGTCTATAGTCTTGTTCTTGTACCAAAACCTGACTGTTTTGATTATTGTAGGCTTATTATAAAGTCTAAAGTCTGGAAGTGTGCTATCTCCTGCTTTGTTTCTTTTGCTGAAAATTGTTTTGGCTATTTGTGATCATTTATGCTTCTATATGAATTTCTGTATTGTTGTTTCTAGGTATGAGAAGAATGATGCTGATAATTTAATGGGTATTGCATTAAATCTGTAGTTTGCCTTTGGTAGGATGAACATCTTAGCAATGTTGATTCTTCCAATACATGAGCATGGAATATTTTTTCCTTGATATCATCTTTGATTTCTTGGTGTCATCTTTGTTTTGTAGTTTTGATTGTAAAGGTCTTTCACTTCTCTGGTTAGGAAGATGCCAGTGCATTCTATTTTTACTTGTTGCTATTGTTAATGGGCTTGTGCTTTTCATTTGGTTCTCTGTCTGTTTATTGTTGGTGTGTGAGACTTTGTCAAGTTCCCTTTGCAATTCAAGAAGGTTTTTAACAGATTCTTTTGGATTTTCTGGATATAGAATCATATCATCAGCAAAGAGAGATAATTTGACTTCCTCTTTACCTATTTGGATACCCCCTAATTTCCTTCTTTTGTCTGATTGCTCTAGCTAGGACTTCCAATACTATGTTGAACAGGAGGAGTGAAAGTGGGCAGCCTTGTGTTGCTTCGATTTTCAGGGGAAATGATTTTAATTTCTATCCATTTAGCAATATGTTTCTTGTGGGTTTATTGTAAATGATTCTCACTATTTTGTGGTATGTTCCATCTATGCCTAGGTGTTCAAGGGTTTTTAACCAGAAGGGATGCTAGAATTTATCGAAAGCTTTTATCTGTGTCTAGTAATATATTTATGTGACTCATATTTTTACATCTGCTGATGTATTTAATTAAACTGATTGTCCTGTGGATGATGAAGCAGACCTGCATCTTGTGGACATAGCCTACTTGGTCATGGTGGATGATTTTTGAGATTTGTCATTGGCTCTAACTTGCTAGAATCTTGTATTTTTACATTTAGGTTCATCAGGGATATAGACCTGTAGTTCCCTTTGTTTGTCAGATCTTTATTTGGCTTGGGTATCTGTGTGATGTTTGCTTCATAAAATGTTTATGGAGGGCCCTGCCTTTCTTAATTTCTTGGAGTACTTTCTTTCTTTCTTTTTTTTTTTTTTTGAGTTGGAGTCTCACTCTGTCGCCCAGACTGGAGTGCAGTGGCCACTCCCGGCCACCGCAGCCTCGACCTGCTGGGCTCCGTCGATCCTTCCGCCTCAGCCTTCCGAGTAGCCGGAATTACAGGCATGCGCTACCATGCCCGGCTGATTTTTTGACTGATTGTAGAGATGAGGTCTCGCTGCCCAGGCGGATCTCGAACCCGCGGGCTCAGGCAATCCACTCACCTCGGCCTCCCAAAGGCGCGGGATGACAGGCTGAGCCACCGAGCCCAGCTCTTGGAGTACTTTCAATAGGGTTCGTATCAGGTCCTCCTTTTATGTTTTGCAGAACTTCACTGAAAAGATGTCTGGTCCAGGTCCAGGACTTTATTTTGTGGTGGTTTTCTTATGATGGAATCAATAGCTTGGGTTGTCATAGGACTATTTAATATCTTAATTTCTCCTTGTTTCAACCTTGGGAGGTTGTGTGACATCAAAAAGTCCTCCATTTCATTTAGATTTTTGAGTTTGTTTCCATACAGATGTACATAGTAATCTCTGATAATTTTTTTGTATTTCTTCAGGCCCCTTTGTGATTTGATTGTTTGCATTTCTGATTGTGTTTATTTAGGCTTTTTCTCTCTTTTTTCTTGTTCAATCTGGCTAGGAGGTCTATCAATCTCATTTATCCTTTCAAAGAACTAGTTTTTTGTTTCATTGATATTTTTCTATATTTTTGTCTCTATGTCCCATATTTAGGTTTTACTTTGGTGATCTGGATTTTACTGCTGAATTTAGGATTTTGGTGATCTTGTCTTTCCAGCTCCCTTATGTAATCTTTCCATTTTCTTGATGTATGTTCACAAAGAAATGAATTATCTTCATTTCACGGTTTCCCAGAGGTTTTGGTAAGATGTGTCTTTATTTTCTTTTGTTTCCAGAAATCTTTCAATTTCTTCTTTGATTTCTGTGTTGAATCAGGAGTTATTCTGCATCATGCTGTTTAGTGTCTGTGTCTCTATTGGTTTTGGGGAGCTTTTTTGGTGTTAATGTTTATTTTTATTCCACTGTGGTCTGAGAAGGTGCATGGCAATATTTTGATCTTTTTTTTTTTTTGAGTTGGAGTCTCACTTTGTCGCCCAGACTGTTGCCTCGACCTGCTGGGCTCCGGTGATCCTTCCGCCTCAGCTTTCCAAGTAGCTGGAATTACAGGCATGTGCTACAGGCTGATTTTTTGATTTATTGTAGAGATGAGGTCTCGCTGCCCAGGCAGGTCTCGAACCCACGGGCTCAGGCAATCCACTCACCTCAGCCTCGCAAAGGCGCGGGATTACAGGCTGAGCCACCAAGCCCCAGCAATATTTTGATCCTATAGGATTTGTTTATGCTTGATTTATGGCCGAGGAAGTGATAAATCTTGGAATACATTTCATGTAGTGATTAGTAGAATGTATTTTCTGTGGTTGTTAGGTGGAATATTCTGTAGGTATTTATTAAGTCCATTGGGTCAAGCGTTAAATGCAGGTTCCAGATCTCCTTGTTGATTTTTTGCCTCGATTAGCTATCTAGGGTTGTTAGTGGGGTATTTAAGTCACCAGCTATGATAGTGTTAGAGTCAATCTCTTTTTTAGTTTAACTTGAATCTGCTTTATAAATTTGGTGCTCTTATATTGGGTGCAAATATGTTGAGGATGAATATTTCTTTTTTTTGAGTTGAAGTCTCACTCTGTCGCCCAGACTGGAGTGCAGTGGCCGCTCCCAGCCACCGCAGCCTCGACCTGCTGGGCTTCGGAGATCCTTCCGCCTCAGCCTTCCCAGTAGCCGGAATTACAGGCATGCGCTACCACGCCCAGCTAATTTTTTGATTTATTGTAGAGATGAGGTCTCGCTGCCCAGGCGGGTCTTGAACCCGCGGGCTCAGGCAATCCACTCACCTCAGCCTCCCAAAGGCGCGGGATTACAGGCTGAGCCACCGAGCCCGGCTGAGGATGAATATTTCTTGTTGATGGATTGAACCATTTATCATTATGTAGTGTCCTTCTGTATCTTTTTAAATTTTTTGTGGCTTGAAGGATATTTTGCTGATGAGTCTGTAGGCCCCAGGAACCTACTTCCCTCTACCTTACAACCTGTCCTTGTAGTGTTGGTGTATGTATGCCCCCTGAAAGCAAAATGAGATAATAAAAAAGAACAAGAATAGAAAAGCAAAGACAGAAGATGAAAAGAAGATGAAGAGAGAGAAGAAGGAAGAGGAGGAGGAGAAGGAGGAGGAGGAGGAGAAGGAAGAGGAGGATTATCACTACGCTGAAATACCACCTAACTCCAGTCAGGATGGCCATCATCCTCAATTCTCAAGACAACAGTCTCTGGAGAGAATGTGGGGAAAAGGGAACACTTCTACACTGTTGGTGGGAGTGTAAACTATTACAGCCTCTGTGGAAATCAGTGTGGTGATTCCTAAATGTTCTAAAAATCGACCTTCCATATGACCCCGCAATCCCCCTACTGGGAA
>NW_007252978.1:61423-90991 GCF_000164805.1 Carlito syrichta | reverse complement strand
GGAGGAGGAGGAGGAGGAGGAGGAGGAGAAGAAGAAGAAGAAGAAGAGAAGAATTTGAAGAGGAAGAAAAACAGAGAGACAAATCAACTAATGAATAAACAAACAAACAAAAAAACCCAAGAGAAAAAAACAACCAAACATACGAACAACAAAAAACCTGATGATGTACTTGCCCTAAAAAATACCCATACTTTTCCTGTTTAGAAAAACTAACAAAGAAAAACAAAAAAATAAACCAAAACAAATACAAAAACATAAACAAAAACAGAAAAAGAAAAAAAGTGTTCCCTCTGTGACCGTTTCCAGAACTTGTTCCTTTCGGGTTTTTTTTTTTTTTTTTTTTTTTTTTTTACTGAAGAGTCTCAAGCATTGCCATCACTTTTGGCTGCTGCCACTGTAGGGAGCAGGCTCCTGTCTCCAGCCCTTCTTCTCCTTTGGGTCAAACTCCCCATGGACTGCTGGACGAGGAGGGTGAATCAGATCTGGACTCACCTCAACTTGTGTGTTGCTGCTGCTGCTGCTGCTCCTGCCAAGTCTTCCATTTGCATCAAACTTGTCTGTGCCTGGTTCAGCATGGAGGTGTGAAATCGATCTCTCTGTGTCTGCTCCTGAAGTTTCCTCTCTGGGCCAGTGACGGTCTTTCCCAGAGAGGTGTGAAGATTGCCTCAGAGGTTGAGGTCTGAGGTTGGAGACTGAACACAGTTGAGTGGTTTAACACAGGTCTCTGCTTAGTCCCGGGACAGAGAAAATGGCCTTTTCTGTTTTTTTAAGGCATCCTTCATGAAAAAGACTCCACACTTACACTCTACTTCTCCTAACATGTCTCTTAGTCTTCACATTTTTTGTCTTTTCATCTTACTTCTGTCTATATGCCTTTTCTGTGCTCAGTGGAAATCCCTCCTCTCTATATTCTCTGTTGCTATTCTTGTTCAGGCTATCTCTTCTTACCCAGCCTCTGACTGTTAGATTCAATTAAGGCTTAACTCTGATGTCCCTTTTTCTCAACAAGTTTCTAATCTTAGATAATGTCATTGACTTCTAGGTCTTCAATATGCTTACACCTCCAAGATTTAATCACCAGCTGAGTCTTCGGAACTTTTAATAAATATAATCAAACATTAATTTAACCTTTCCACTTGATGTTTCTAAAACCTTTAGATTAAACTTATTCAAAATTAATTTATGATGTCTATTAATCTTCTAATTTCAAATGTACTCCCTCTTCTGTGTTCTCTATACCAAAATATATTGACTCACAACTATCTATTTAGTTGCCAAATTGGAAACTTAAGAGTGACCATTATCTTTACTTGTTTAAACTAGTTTTCCCTATGAATATATTTTGTCAGTTTTGTTTCCTGAGTCCATTAATTTTTGTCATTTTTTTTTCAAATTGTATATATTTAAATAGCAATCTTCTCACTGGATTAATTTTTTCCTTAACTTTCTATTTTTATTTTAATTTAGGCTTATTTTCTATTTTCCACATTTTAGACATGTGATCTTTTAAACATGTGCAGATGAGCACGAATGCGTTCCTCAATGGATATAAACAGTAAAAAGAGGAATCATAAGGATTTTCACCCAGTATTAAGTAAATTGAGTTTCTACTGAATATTTCCCCACAAAGAAAAACAACAGCTCAGTAGTTTTACCACCAAATATTAGTAAACATGTAAGAAATAAAGAATAGCTAATCTTATAGAAATTCTTCCAAGGATTAGAAAATGAGGGGTCACTCTTTTTCTCAAATTATAAGATCCTTTGACATGTATGTTAACAGCCAATTTTACTCTCAAGCATTCATGCAAATATTTTAAACAGAATATTCATAAAGTGAACCACCAGTATGTTTAATGACAATACGCCATTGTCTTAGTACTTCATATTGCTCAATTTAAATTTACATATTAACAGAAAAACGGAAATAGATCACATTGTTATCTCGAGATAAACAAAATGAAATTGGCAGAAATAAAGCCTATTTAACATAAGTTTTTGAGTCAGTTAGAAATACAAAAGACATATTTATTCTGATAACCTTCAACAAATATATATTTAATTTTAAAATGATGAAATTGTTCTGAGACTGGACAAGGATGCACTCTCATGATTTCTGTTCAACACTTATACTGAAAATTCTATCTGGTCAATAAAGTTAAAAAAAGGCTTCAGGAATTTGAAGGAAAATATATAATTGTTTTCACACATGTTAATATTGAATTACTTAGTAAATACAGAAGGTTTTTTTTTTTTTTGAGTTGAAGTCTCACTTTGTCGCTCAGACTGGAGTGCAGTGGCCACTCCCGGCCACCACAACCTCGACCTGCTGGGCTCCAGCGATCCTTCCACCTCAGCCTTCCAAGTAGCTGGAATTACAAGCATGCACTACCACGCCCAGCTGATTTTTTGATTTATTGTAGAGATGAGGTCTCACTGCCCAGGCGGGTCTCGAACCTGCGGGCTCAGACAATCCACTCATCTCAGCCTCCCAAAGGTGCAGGATTACAGGCTGAGTCACCGAGCCCGGCTTAGAAGATTCTTATTAATTTTAATAATTGTTCAGCTAGTTGTCAATTAGCAGAGGTAGAAGATTTATATGAAAAAGAGCCTTGCATATGAATGTATATATACATAAATATATATTATATAATATATAGTGTATGCATTCTACATAATCAACTTATGTAATTATTTTACCTACTTAAGAAAAATTACAAGTCATGTGGAATCTATGCTTTCTTTATCAATTAAAAGTGCTCCATCACACCATGGACTCCTTTTGAAGTTATATTCAATAGTTTTTATACTAATTGCTAAAAAGAAATTTTGTTTCTTCTATGAAAGTCAACAGGTTCTTCCTTCGCCTTCAAAATACCACCATACACAAGTCATCACCTTCTTGGCAAAATTATAACACCATCACATTAATAGATTGCAGGTAAGATGAAGAAAATTAATGTTAAGAGGAACTATACCTGGAAACTAGGTATGAAAAAAGGTAAATGTTTATTATATAGATGGGATAAAAGGTTGAATTAGTTAACAGCGATAGTTAAAATAGAGTAGCAATTTATACATGTCAAAGTCCTATTACATGTCAACTTTATTAATATAACTTATTTGGAAAGTCATGATGCCTATCATTAGGCCTTGTACTTTACAAAAGAGGAAACTGGACTCCTAGTAGTAAAATATCCAGGTCGCCTAGAGTTTAAGTAGCAAGTCTGACCAAGAATACCATTTTCTTTAATCTGTTAACTCTGCCAGTCAGTCCAGGAATCATAAGAGAGTGGATTAAGTCATGGCTGGATTCTGGGATTTCAAACCAAAATAGAATTGATAGAGCAGATGTGACAAGTGAATTAATTCATTAAAAACAGTATAGGGAGAGCTAGGTTATGTGGGAAAATAGGCAAAGGCAAGTCCAGAAATACAGACAGATTTTGGATCAAAAGTTTGTCAGACATAAAAAATCCAAAATTTATTTGAATATTTATAAAGCAGATCATCAAAGATAGATTTTTATACTTTGATATTTTGCCAAAGGCAAAAGAATAATGACATACAGAATATTTTAATATCGTGTTAAATAAATATAATATTATAAATATATCTAAAAGCACTTTTAATTTATTTTTTAATAGAAATATAGTAGAAACATCTTTTAAATGTTAATATATGATAATGTCCAAGTGTACTTGTTAAACATCACAGTCTAGGATAGTACTGTCTGATCTCAATTCTCAACTATTCCAGTTATTAAATTCATAACCTATACCTTAGTTTCTCACATGTAAAATAGAGATAAGAATATTCTATGTCCTAGAATTACTGTTGAGAACTAAAATTTAATAAAGGAAAGCACTAAAATTGGTGCTTGTAACATAGGGTAAACACTTCCCAAGTGTTAGTGGATTTTCACAATGTAGGAAGAAATTATGATGAATGTTTTCTTTTATTTCCTGGTGTTGGAAAGCTTAAAACCATTTCATAATCTAAGACAAATTGAAGATGTATAATTTTAATCAGTCAATTTGGATTCCAGTTTATGCAAGCAATGCAAAGTAATACAAGAATTAATGTGTACAAATATTTTATACTTCTTTAGTGATATTAAATTTTCTTAAACAGTTTAATACTGAATGTTGCAATATACATTGCGGATGCATTCTATTCAATGTACCTAACTGTGTGTGTGTGTGTGTGTGTGTGTGTGTGTGTGTGTGTGCGTGCACTCTATTAAAATATTAACACATGCTGAAATATTGTCAATCAGTATTACATTTCAGAGTTTGTCTTTAAAAATTGAAGCTTTGATGTTGTAACACCATAATAGATAATGGTTAGATTCAAATAAAAGTTCTCATCATATATCATACTAACAGTAATAAAGAAATATATCTAAGCATTCAGTATAAATATATAAATACATTCATACATTTATAAAATTTCTAATTATGACAGTAATATATCATAAATAATAATAAAACCCTTGGAACATATAGAACTCCAAAGGGGGGGGGAAAAAAAAAAACAAGCTTGTAATTCTTCTATCCAAAGATTACCAACATTAAATTTTTATTTATTCTTTCTATTTAAGGTTTTCTTTTCTTTATTTTTTTTGAGTTGAAGTCTCACTGTGTCGCCCAAACTGGAGTGCAGTGGCATGCTCATGGCCACCACAACCTTGACCTTCTGAGTTCAGGCAATCTTTCCCCCTCAGTCTTCCAAGTAGCTGGAACTACAGGCGCGCGCTACCACGCCCAGCAAATTTTCTGATTTATTGTAAAGATGGGTCTTGCCAAGTTGTCCAGGCTGGTCTTGAACCTTTGGGTTTAGGCAACCCTCTTGCCTCAGTCTCCCAAAGTGCTGGGATTACAGGCTTGAGCCACCGCACTCAGCCTTATTCCTTCTATTAAAAAAAAATGCAATATCTATCTATCTACCTTTGAATCTATCAAACTGTGTATAAGTAATTATCCAAATTAAAATCTTAATAGTACTGAGATTGAGAAACCATGTACGCTTGTGTGTGTGTGTGCGCACACATAAACACACCTGTTTATTTATCTTAGCCAAAATGGGTGGGACTTCTCTGAAGCATTTTTAAAAGGTAAAGGGAGTCTTCTTCATTCCACCTTCTCCTTCACATATCCCACTTCAAGGAATGAGGCTGTAATCATTGGTTTGGAGTCATCTTGGACAACAAGAATGAAGACCGCATCTGGCATCCTTGTCTGGGGCCTGCTTGAACTCATTTCCATGTATTATAATTCCCTTTGCTGTTTAAAATGAAGAGATATCATACACTGTTGACCATGTTTCTAAGGCTATTAGATCAGTAATATTTGTTATCCAGGTAGATTAAAATTATATTTATAATATACATGTATAATTAATACATAAAGTATATTTGTGTATATTTTACATATACATTTTATATAGATGCTCTCTCTCTCTCTCTATATATATATATCTTCTAATACTAAACATACAATTTTGATATGATATTAGAAAAAGAAGAGTTTATTTAACCATAATGGAATATTTATTTCTCTATCATAATATTTTTATATTATTTCAAATAAGAATTCATGGGCTCATTATGTTTCAGCTTCATTTTTTCAAAATATTGCTAACTTGTCATTTAAAGTATTTGTGTAATAATTTTTATCTCATTCAGCTTTCATTCTTAATCATTTCGACTTCAGCCATATAAATTGGTATATCTTTCACCAATTAAAATATGAAAATATAATTATGCCTGCACAGTAATCACTATTTTAATGTTATTTTTTGCAGCTGTGCTGATATGCATTTATGGACTGTTGAGTTTGTTTGTTTTTTCTCCCTATGAAGAAAGATACACAGTCTTGATAAACTATAACAAAAAAATCTCAGTTCTCTAAATATATGCACTTAGACAAGCTTCAAAAGAGCCTTCTTTTTCTAGAGAAATTGCTTCAAATGAGAATGCACTTCCTCAATCAAATATCATTATATCCATAACCTATTACAGCCTCACTTAATTTCTTTTCCTCAAAATACAATTAAAAATTCTTCTCATATAAAACCTCTAAATGATGCTCTATTTCATTGTTAAAAAGAACTCTAAAGAATTTAATACCTCTGAAAATAGCAAATTCATTAAGTAACTTAATAATACTTACATTTTGATAATTATAATTCACAGAATCAGATTTGATTATGAGATAACAGACATATCATCGATCATTCAATTCCATGTGGATTTCAAGTTTTATTAAATTGTTTGAATTGTTAACAGTTAGAAATATTGTAAAAAACAAAAACTAAAGTGGACTATTTTGTAATTCAACTTCCCAAATAAAATCATTTCTGCTCAAATGCTAAGATATCTTAATGAAGATAAATCAATCTCTCAAGCATCTTAGCACATTTGTTTTCTAATTGAAATTATCATTATGCATTTTTAATTGTGATATATTTTTCACTATCTCAATGAGTTCTTCACCCTATAATTTGGATTTACATAAAACCTTTTGATTGTCGTAAAGGATTCCATGAACTCCTACTTCCCATTCAATTATTGCAAACAATCTTAAACCCATGTAGAAGCTAATTATAAGACAGCATGAATAACCAGAATGAATATAAATAATATCAATGGTTCATGTTTTCACAGCATGATTCTGTTAAATGCTTACTATAAATAACCACATAGTTTTTTTTTTTAAAGTGTTACTGGAAAAAGTACTTTTAAAATGATTTCCTGTGTTATAAGATTACAAGCAAACCATTCTAATTTTCCATATCATTCTGCTACAACTGAATTAAAGCTCACTTCTTCCATCTTTTGTTGCCACATTGAAGTTTATGTCATGTGTATTGTGCTATAACTCCAAAGATTATCTGGTTAACTAGAAATGTGATAGCAATTAAGCAGGTACTTTGCTATGGATTGAAGTATGTAATATTGTATTTTAAGAAGAAGAAAGGGTAACAACTAAAATAATTTTATGACAGTTACAAAATTAAAATTCTAAATCAATTTTGAAAGTGGTAACATGATACTGTGGAAAAAGTCACTACAAAGTCAAGAAGTATAAACGTATATACAAACCAGTTGTGTGATAAAGGGCTAGCTATTTTAATACTTGGATCTCCAGTTTGATTTTCTGCTTGAAGGTTGAGCTAAACTATGTCAACAGTGAAAATGTTGCAAATAAAGCAATTTTCCATGCAAATTAACTAAACAAAAGAAACAATATAGCAAGATAAAGTAATACTTCACAGTACACTCAAAGGTCAAGTTTTCCCAAAAAGATTTTTTTTTTGGTCAGATAATTTAGTGTCCTTAAAGTTTGAGAGAAATTATAACATTAAATTTAGGGAAATGATTATGTGAAGATAAGATTTCTTTTGAAAACAATATCTGAAAGCTATATTTAGTGGGAAAGATATATATTAATATAACACAAACATGCTTATGAAATGATTTCCCATATTAGTATTATTTTAGGAAAATAAGCATTTACATTAACTGTTTTCTTCTAGTCTTTTTGCTTTAATTTTTGGATTATAAAATATAGTTTATTTAGAAAGTAAATGAGAGAAAGAAAGAGTGGATTCACTTCCCCAAGGTAGGGAGGGGGCCAAAGCTGGGAAACATGGCCTGGCCATAGTTCAAAGAGCACATGGCCACACCATAACTTAGCAAGGCAATGGTGGCAATGGCCTCTTCAAGTCTTATAATTTCTGGAAGATAATATAATCTCTCAAAATAGTCACATTTCTATCTTGATAATATCAGATTAGTTTAGGATTTATAGATACAATGACTATGGTTGAATATAAAATATAATAATAAAAATAAAAATGAATTTTAGATTATTTAAATATAAAAATTGATGTGAAAATATTTTCAAAACTAAAAAATGTTTTATCTCAATAAGAAAAACAAGAGAGGAGACGGATTCCAAGATAGTGATAGAGGTGGTTGGAGTGCATGAGTCTCCACATAAATGAAGAGGTGAAGAAACTGGTATTCACTCTAGGGTGTCAGCAAAAGTTGTGTGAATGTCTGATTGACTGAGTGGAAACATGGAAGGGAGAGGTCCAAGATCTCCTGCTTAGGCAGTTACCCCGCACAGCTACTTGGACTTCAGCGTGCTCTATGTCCAGGAGGCAGGCACCATCTTTACTGCACCCCCAGGAAAGAAAAAAAAAGGCGGGGATTAAAATGGTGAAAATCTCCTGCAGTGGGTGCCAACTGCCACCCCAGCCTTCCTCCCAGGTCAGAAACCAGCATGTGAAGTATGAGAAAATATACCAGAGTAGAGTCCCAGCTGAGGAGACCCAGGCACCCCATCTCCCAACTGAAGCATTTGCAGTCTGCCAGGGTGGCCCTGGGGAGGGACCCAACCCTAGATCACAGAAAAATGGTGGTGAGTTTCAAAGTGACCCAGAAGGTTTTTTTCCAGTGATCCATGAGACATATGCCTTAGGTGGGCAACTTTCTGAGTAACATGCACAGAGAGACCTGAGCACAAGTGGATCAGCTGGGGGCAGTTTGCAGCCCTTCCCCAACTCCACAGGGTAAACAGCTGATGAGTAGGGGTGAATTTTAAAGTGACCCTACACCCTTTCTCCAGTGATTTGTGAGATGTGTGACTCAGGTGGGCAACATTAGGATCAGCACACACAAAGAGGACTAAAAATAAGCAGATCAGTCAGAGACACCTTCCAGTCTCTCCACAATGGCAAGGGGTGAACAGGGGGACAGATTTAAAAGTTGGAAGCTCCTCCCTTCTGAAACTCCTCCCCTCTGTCACCAGCTAAGAGAAGCAGTGCTTGGGTCACTCCTATAAGAAACTTGAAGTCCTGAAGCTGCCAAAAGAGGGTGTTCAAGAATTACATAAGTTTTTATTGTTGTTGATTTGGGTTTTGTTTTTGTTTTTTATATTTTGTTTCTGTGTGACTTTTTTTAAAATATAGCTTGTTGGGAGTAGGCATTTTGTTCTGTTTTACCCCTTCTCCTTCTTCTTTCTGTCCAATAAGGCTGTATATGACTGAAAATTTTCTCACAGTATCAGTTTTAGTGTATTTGGGGTTGTTTGTGTGCTATTTTCATTTATTTATTTATTTATTTATTTTTTATTTTTGTGTTTTGGTTTGTTTTATTCTCCCTCTTTCTTTTTTTTTCTCATTGCTTGTCTCCCTGTTTGCTGGTTTGTATATTTTGTCATCTCTCCTTTGGTCTCTCCATTATCATCCCCTCCACATTCTCTCTTTATTAACTCCTTTCCCTTCCTTCATGTTGATTTGTACCAGGGAAGATACATACACTCCCATTGTATGGGCATACTGTAAGGTAGTGGGAAGTAGACCCTTAGGGGGGTACATTCACCAATCAGCAAACATTGTGATCAGCAGACAGCTTTTGAATCTCAGTAGCCTGTAACACACCTCCCTCATTCAAATCTCAAATCTTCAAGGGAGTAACATAGTTCCCCTGCTCCAAGCCGGCTCCAAAAATTGAACTAATCTGGAGACTTTATTCAAGGGAGAATAAGGGATTGATCAAAGAGAACTGAAAACTACTCCCTTTTCACTGAACAATAGAAGTAAAGAAAAACCCACCACAAATGAAGAAAAACCAAAAAAAGAACAACAGGCACCACACAAAGTCCAAAGAGGATGATAATGCATGAGTAAACAGATTTTGGAACTCAAACAATGAAGATCACTCAGATTGATTGGTCTTAAACTACAAATGCAGAGATCAAGAAATGGGTGGAAAAGATGAACAAGAACCTAAAAAAGCAAGACAAAAACATGAAAGAACTAATGGCTAAGATACAAGGTATAAAGAATACAGTAAATGAAATAAATAATAAGCTGACACGCATGGAAAGCAGAATTAACCAGGCAGAAGAAATAATCTCAGAACTTGAAGATGAAAATATGGAACTAACCCAATCTGCTAAGACATAGAAAGGATACTTAAAAGACAGAACAAAGCCTTCAGGACATGTGTAACTATATTAAGAGACAGAACCTAAGACTGATAGTTATCTCCTAAAGCAGATAAGAAGAATGAGAGCAGCCTGGAACAAACAGTCCAAGAGGTCATCCAAGAAAACTTGCTGCATGTCATCAGAGACATGACAATCCTAACACAAGAGATACAGAGAATCCCTACAAGGCATCCAATAAGAATACTAACTCCTAGACACATAGTAATTTGCTAACACAAAATAAGTATTAAAAAAAAAACCCTAAAGGCAGTAAGACAGAAAGGTGGGACTATCCTACTGGGGAAGGCCAATTAAAATAGTAGCAGACTTATCTATAGAAACACTGCAGGCTAGAAGAGAATGGAGCCTAATCTTCAAAACACTCAAAGATAAACAATTCCAACCACGATTTTCCTACCCAACTAAGCTAAGCTTTATCAGTGATGCAGAATTAAAATCATTCCCAAACATTCAGTGCCTAAGAGTATATGCTGCCTCCAGACCAGCTCTACAAGAAATGCTTAAAAAGGTAGTAAGCACAGAAGAAAGAAAAAAAAAGAACAACCACATTCCTCCCAAGAATGTAAGAAAACAAAGAACCAATAAAGCATGTATCATGACTGCAAGATTGAAAACACACACATAACTCAACCCCCAAATCAAAACAAAACCAACAAACAAATAAATAAACAAACAACAACAAAGTCTATGAGAGCCTCATGACAAGGATAAAATCTCACATCTCAGTAATCAGCCTGAGTGTGAATGGACTAAAACAACACTGAAAAGGCATAGAATTGAAAATTGGATAATGAAACATGATGCAACAATATACTATCTTCAGGAAATGCATCTCACCAGAAGAGATACTCATAGACTCAAAGTTAGTGGATGGGAAACAAATTTTCAGGCGAATGAACACAAAAGAAAGCAGGAGTTGCAATTTTAATGTTAGATAAAACAACTTTTAAGCTATCAAAAATTTAAAAAGATACAGAAGGACACTACATAATGATAAAAAATTCAATTCATCAACAAGAAATATCCATCCTAGACATATATGCACCAAACACAGGAGTACCAGCTTTTATAAAGCAGCTACTTAGTAAACTTAAAAAAGATATTGATTCTAACACTATCATACCTGGGGACTTTACTACCCCATTATCTACCTGAGATAGATCATCGAGGCAGAAAATCAACAAGGAGATCCAAAATCTCCACTTGATGGTTGACCAAATGGACCTAATAGATACATACAGAACACTCCACCCACAAACATGGATTATCTATTTTACTCATTACCTCATGGAACATACTCCAAGATTGACCACATTCTCGGTCATAAATCAAGTATAAACAAATTTCATAAGATTGAATTACTGTAGTGCACCTTCTCAGACCACAGTGGAATAAAAATAAATATCAACAACAACAAGGTCCTCCCAAAATCCTCAAAGACATGGACACTAAACAGCACGATGCTGAATAACTCCTGCATCAACATGGAAATCAAAGAAGAAATTAAGACATTTGTGGAAACAAATGAACATGAAAAAACATCTTGCCAAAACTTCTGGGATGCCATGAAAGCTGTAGTAAGAGGGGAATTCATATCTCTATGAAACCCATGTGAAGAAAATGGTAAGATCACAAGTTAACAGTCTAACAAGTCACCTAAGGGAGCTGGAAAAACAATACCACCAAAACCCTAACTTCAGCAGAAGTATCCAGATCAAATGAAGTGAGAAGAATTATGGGAACTAGATTATCAAAAAGAATTAATTATTAACTCAGAGAAACAGAATTCAATATGAAAATATATACATGGAAAATGTGGGTCTTTTTAAATTCAAGAAGTAAGGATCAAGTACATATACATGGACATATATGTGTTACATATATTGTAATATGCTACACAATATTCTGTGAATGCTATTTTATAGTTTACTTTGAACACAATTCTATATCTTAATATATATGTGTAATGCATTCTTTAAAAAAACAACTAACTTTTGCACAATATTCCACAAGTTCATTTTAGGTCCTGTTTCCAATCTTGAGACATGTGCTTTAAATCTAAGCAATTCTTTTTTTTTTTTTTTTGTAATCTCTCTTTTTTTTTTTTTGGCAATTTTTTATTGTTTCTAAGAATATCTTTAGTGATCTATAAGACTGTGATATGAACCTCCATTTAAAAATTTTTTTTTAATTATTTCCTTTTTGATAGAATCTGCAAACTTTGACTAGCAAGCCAATTCCAGTCTTTTGCATGTTTTTGTAAAATGTTAGGGAACATAGTTCCTACTCATTGTTTAACTATCGCCTATGGGTTAAGTAGTGACAAGAGACTTCACATGGATGGCAAAGGCTAAAAGATTTATCATTTGGCCCTTAGAGACAAAAAAAAAAAAGTTAGATACTGCTTTAGGAGAATACCACAATTTTGTTTTCCCCTCCAATTTTTGCTGTGATATTTTTAATTTTCAAGGACATTCTTTATTTCTGATATTTCTTTCAAAAACATACTGTCTTGCTTGGTGGAAGAAACTACTTTTAATATCTTTCAAAAATCTATTCCTAATATTATTTTATTTTTTAAATTTTGGTTGCATATGTGTCTCTTTTTTGTGAGTATTTTATTTGCTTTTATTCTTATTTTAATTTCAGAACTTTTCTTCAAATGGAAACTTTACTGTTCAGGCCAATACTAAAAGTGAGGCATTAAGTTTCTTATTAAAATTTGGTTGTGTGGTTATGGATGTGCATGTGAATATGTGTTGAGGGATTATTAACCAGCACACATCAGCTTTTGTATCCTTTGCAACCTTTGTAGTGGAGTGGAACATTCAGGGTAAGATTGATTAAAACAAATGATACCCGGGAAAGTGTTTGAATATGTGGATATGTGGTGTGTGTGTGTGTGTGTGTGTGTGTGTGTGTGTGTGTGTATGACAAATGAATAGTAAACCTTTGAGGCACCAGAAAGAAATGCACTATTAAAAGTATATTATCATATAAAAACCTTTCAATTTAGAATTATTTGGAATAATATCTCTGAACTAGACATGCACACACATGCACTCGCAACCTAACAATCATACTTTCAGTCAAAAGATATAGAAAAAGATGTTAAATATGCAAGGTTGTAGGAATCTCAATACTCTCTCTCTTTCCTGCTGTTGCCTTATACTTAGTGTGGTTTTAGGTGGTGCTTGGGTTTTTTTTTTTCAATCTGCCTTCTCCAATGTTAACTCTCATCCATCTCTGAAATCCTTGTCACAGAATGGTCTCTTGATGGAATATACAGGATCTCGTGGTTCCTCTTGTTCAGCCTTGTATTAGTTTCTTATTGTGTACCAAATTACTACAAATGTAGTGACTTAAAGAAACAAATATTTGTTATCTTACAGTTCTGGATTTTCAAAGTCCATAATTAGTCTTATAGGACTAAAAGCATGGTCTCAAGTGGCCTCAATTCTTTTTGGAACCTCTAGAAGAGAATCTGTTTCCTTGCCTCTCAAGGTTCTAGAGGCCACCTGCATTCCTCGACTATGGCTCTTTCCTCTGTTTTCAAAGTCAGTAACAAATATTGCCACGTTTCTTTCTCTGTCTCAGCTTCCATCATCATGTTGTCTCCTCTGCCTTTGACCCTCCTTCTTTCCTGATTATTCTTACATTGGGCTCAAGGATAAGCCACAATAATCTCCCCATCTCAAAATCTTTAGTTGAATCACATCTGCAAAGTCTCTTTTGTCATAAAGATAACATAGTCACAGGTTCTAGGAATCAGGGTGAGGCCATCTTTAGAGAGTGACCTCAGTCTTAGGTAATTTCTATAAATGTACTTCCTGTGGATGGTGTCTTATCAGCATTTCTCTGCATTTCTCTGTTCCTTATCCTCTTGGCAGTCAAACTTTGCCTGTTATGTGTGGTGATTTGAGTTGAGGCAGAAAATCTATTTTTTTAAAAATCTACACCCTAGGGATGAAAGTTGTCTTCTATGAATTGGTGCAGAATCCTAAAACATTATGGATTGCTTGTCTTTCTCTCACTTTCAGCTTCTCCCACAAATGAATATTTGACTGAGCCCCCCATCTGGGGGGGGGGGTGGAGGCATTTGTAAGAATGTTTTCTACACCTCCTACAACAGATAGGTTTTTGTTTCTACTCCTTTCCCTAAAGCAGCTTTTCATGACTGTGAAGAAGGGAGAGTTTGCTGCTTATTTCCCATGAGCTCGAGGTTTCTAATTCAAATGCTATACAAGTATAGGGGATGCAGGTGGTGTTTTTCCATACTTAGAGTTTATCACCTCTAACATGATACATCTCCAAGGCAAAGTTGGGGCTGGAGGGGAGGGATTATCTCTGGTCTCCCTATCCTGATTCTCATTTTCTAAGTCTTGTCACTATTACCATGTTGAGTCAGATAGTCCTTTGTGTAGAGGGCTGCCTTGTGCATTTTAAGATGTCAAACAGAATCTCGGATCTCTAGCCACTAGATGCCAGCTGTTCCTTATACTAATTTACTATTGCTTCATAACAAATCATTTTAAACGTAGGGCCTTAAACACACACACACACACACACACACACGCACACGCACACGCACACGCACACGTACACGCATATTCATTATATCACAGTTTCTGTGGGTCAAAAGTCTGAGCAAGGCCTGAGTCCTCTGCTCAAGGGTCTCATGAGACTATAGTTACAACGTTGACTGGGCTGGTTTATCTTCTGGAGTTCAGAATCTTCTTTCAAGCTCACATGGTTATTGGCAGAATTCAGTTCCTAGCAGTTATGGACTGGAGACCCTCGGCTCTTAAAAAGTGCCCAAAGTTCCTTGCAATGTGGCCTACTCTATAAACTGTTCATATCAAAGCACCTGGCCTCCTCAAGCCCAGCAAGAGAGGATGACTATTACTCTATTAGTTATTATGGAGTCTCATGTAATGAAACATAATCATGGGAGTGATGTTCCATTTTCGTTGCCACACTGTTGGTGAGAAATCACAGGTTCCACTCATGTGCAAGGCAAGGAGGTGATAATACAAGGGTGTGGATCATTGAGGATAATAGTGCACATTCCCAGTTGTAAAAACTAAAAATTGTATGCAGACATTACCAATGTGCTATGGAGGGCAAGATCCCCAAGGGTTGAGAAACTTTTTCCTACATTAATACATTTGGTTATTTGAACTTTGTTAAAATTTTAGTTGATTTATCTTTAACTGCTTTTATTTTCACTCTTTTACTATACCAAATCTGAAGCATTCTATATGTTCTATCTCTCCTCTAAATGATTTGTGACTCTTTGGAAGACAGTTTGCTTGGTTTCCTGTGACCTCAGTTGGTTGATGGGTTCAATATAAAAATTTATAATATTGTATATAATCTAGATTATATTATTGCTAATAGAGGCCAAATATTCCCCAGTGACTTTCTGTATCCAAATAGCAGTTCAAATTCCTCAAAGTTTGGCTTTCTGATATTTTATCTGATAAAAGGTAAAAAACAAAGCCAACTATTAGTATGGACACTAGAAATATCCATTATTATTATTCACTATTATACTGTTTTAGTAAATATTTGTCAACAGTGAATGTGATTATAATAGTTAGCAGCAGCAGGGATTAAATATAAGAAAAGTTTTCTGATTCTGAAGTACTCAGTGATCATTATTTTAGTGTAATATATTCAGAATGCTAGCTCACCTCATAAGTAAAGCTATTTTTCCTTGAACTTTCTGTATGACAGAAGCATGAAAACTAAACTATGATGTTTTTCAGTGCTCCTGCTGAAAAATATGATTTGACTTATTTTATAATTCAGAAACATTTATTTTAATTGATGATACATTCTTTTCTTATGAATCACTAGTCTTATAGTTGTAAAATCAGCATATTTTAAAAATTATATTTGTTCAATTGATCAAATTTTGTCTTCTGAAAGTTTCTGAAGTCTGAAGTTTTTGAAGTCCAATGTTTCTGTATTTGTAAATAAAGTCTATATGGAGGTGATGAGGTTAAGTGAAGTCATAAGCTTCAGGCCTAATTCCATAGGACTTGTTTTCATGAGAAGAGGAAGGCACACCAAAGAAACTTCTCTATCCACTGAAGCACAGAGAAGAGAAATAGGAAGACACAGACAGAAGGTTGCCATTTGCAGTGCAGGGAGAGCCCCCATCAGAAACCAATCCCAATGGCACATTAATTTGGGATATAGCCTCCAGAAATGTGAGAAAATAAATTTCTGATGTTTAAGCCAACTCATCTATGATGTTTCATTTTAGCTGCTCTAGAAGATTAATACAATGTTAACTATTAAAAATCTATAATTTTTATTATAAATTTGTTTGTTATAATAATATCTGTTTATGAATACTGACATCTTTGAGTATATAACTTTTTTTTCATTTCTTTGAAAAAGCAGAGTTGTAAGTTTTCAAGCAGGTGAACTTTTCCAATGACAATTTCTGTTTAGATTCAGGTCTATATTTATTAATTTACATATATGTACATTACAAAGTTCCCTAGATATTTTTTAACTACTAGAGATATTCATACCTGCTAGAAAATGTGTACTTCAAGAACACATTGAAGTAATTCAGAAACAAAAAGTTCAGAAAATGTGTCATATTACTCATGTTATTGTGTAGAATGCAGTAACTGAAAAATATTAATCTGATATAATTGACTTTTCTGTAGGTCAAAAAAATACATTATTTAACCTAACAGAATTGAAAATGTTATTTTCCAGTTATAACATTAATATTATTTTATTTTAATATATTTTTTATTTTAAAATTGCAGGGCACAGATAAGTGTTAGGTATACAAATATTTACTGTGCAGGTACTCTTGATGAGGTATGCTCCACTTTCCCCAGAAAGATACTGACTACAGTTTATCCCACCCCCCTTCCCCTCCCTGCCCACCTCATAGTTTCCCACCACTGTCCGTCCTTTTAATATAGTATTACAATAGTTGTTCAAGGTCCACTTATGAGTGAGAACATATGATACTCAGAGCTTTGTTTCTGTGAGAGATCAATCAATATTATAAATTCTAATTCATCTAGGTTGCTGCAAAATTCATGATTTTGTTCTTTTTATGGTTGCATAATATTCCATTGTGTATATGTACCACATTTTTCTAATCCAATCCTCTTTTGATGGACAGCATGGTTGGTTCCATGATCTTGCTGTTGTAAACAATGCTGCGTTAAACAACGTGTGCAGGAATCTTTTTTACAGAGTAATTTGAGTTCTTTGGTGTATATTGCCAGTAGGGGGATGGCAGGGTCATATGGAAGGATGATTTTTAGAGCTTTTAGGAATCGCCACACTGATTTCCACAGAGGCTGTACTAGTTTACATTCCCACCAACAGTGTAGAAGTGTTCCCTTTTTGCCATATCTTGTCCAGCATGTGTTATTTTTTGAGTTGTTGATAATGGTCATTCTAACTGGAGTTAGGTGGTATCTCAGTGTAGTTTTAATTTGCATCTCCTTGATGACTAGTGAGGTTGAACATTTCTTCATGTATCTGTTGGCCACTCATATGTCTTCTTTTTAGAAGTGTCTGTTCATATCTTTTGCCCACTTTGTAATGGGGTTGTTTGTTTTTTTCTTTTCAGCATGCTTGAGTTCCTTGTAGATCTTTGATGTTAGGCCTTTGTCAAACATGGAGTTGGCAAATACATTTTCCCAGTCTGTGGGCTGTCTCCCTCCTCTCTTAATGGTTTCTTTGGCTTTGCAGAAGCTTGTCAGTTTGATGAGGTCCCACTTGTCTATCTTATCTCTTATGGCTTGTGCATTTGGGGTTTTGCTCAGGAATTAGATGCCAGTTCCAACTTCCATAAGGGTGTATCCTGCATTTTCTAAAGTTCTTACGGTTCGAGGTTTCACATTTAGGTCTCTGATTCATTTAGAGTTAGTTTTTGTGTATGGGGATAAATAGGGGTCCTGTTTGTATCTTCTGCATGTGGTCAGCCAGTTTTCACAGCACCATTTACTGAATAGGTTCTCCTCTCCCCAGTGGTTGGTGGTGGAGGCTTTGTCAAAGATGAGTTGGTTGAGAAATTGAGGTTTTACTTCTGGAATCTCAATTCTATTCCATTTGTCTATATGCCTGCTTTGGTGCCAATACCAGGCTGTTTTGATTATTGTAGCTTTGTAGTAAAGTCTAAAGTCTGGTAGTGTGATACCTCCTGCTTTGTTTTTGTTTTTTGCTGAGATTTTCTGGTTATTCTTGGTTGTTTTTGTTTCCATATGAATTCCTATATTGTTTTTTCTAGATCTAAGAAGGATGTTTCTGGTAATTTGATGGTATTGTGTTAAATCTGTAGATTGCCTTAGGTAAGATGGATATCCTAACAATGTCGATTCTTCCAATCCATGACCATGGGATATTTTTCCACTTGTTCGTGTCATCTTTCATTTCTTTGAGCAGTGTTTTGTAGTTTTCATTGTAAAGTTCTTTCACATCTCTGGTTAGGAAGATGCCACGGTATTTAATTGTTTTGTGGTTATTGTAAAAGGGATTGTGTTTTTTATTTGGGTTTCTGTTTGTTTATTATTGGTGTAAAGAAATGCGATTGTCTTTTGCACATTCATTTTATACCCTAAGACTTTGCCAAAATACTTTATCAGTGCAAGGAGGTTTTTGACAGATTCTCTTGGGTTTTCAAGGTATACAATCATGTTGCCTGCAAAGAGAGATTACTTGACTTCCTCTTTTCCTATTTGCATACCCTGATGTCCTTCTCTTTTCTGATTGCTTTAGCCAGGACTTCCAATACTATATTGAACAGGAGAGGTGAGAGTGGGCATCTTTGTCTTGCTCCAGTTTTCAGGGGAAATGGTTCCAATTTTTGTCTGTTAAGGAATTTGCTGTCTGTGCATTTCTCATAGATGGCTCTTACTATTTTGAGGTATGTTCCACATATGCCTAGATGTTCGAGGGTTTTGATCAAGAAGGGGTGCTGGATTTATCAAAGCTTTTTCTGAATCTAATGATATAATCATGTGGTTTTTGCTTTGATGTCTGTCGATGTATTTAATTATATTTATGGTCTTATGAATGTTGAACCAGCCTTGCACCCCAGGGATGAAGCCTACTTTGTCATGATGGATGATTTTTGAGACGCATTGTTGAATCTGGTTTGCTAGGATCTTGTTGAGAATTTTAGCATCTATGTTCATCAAAGATATTGGCCTGTAGTTCTCTTTCTTTGTTGGGTCTTTACCTGGCTTGGGTATCAATGTGATGCTAGCTTCATAAAATGATTTGGGGAGAGTTCCATCTTTCTCAATTGCCTGGAATACTTTGAGTAGGATTGGCATCAGTTCGCCCTTAAATGTCTTATAGAATTCTGCTGGAAAGCTCTCTGGTCCAGGGCTTTTTTTTTGTAGGTAGTTTTCTTATGACATAGTCAATTTCCTTGATTGTTATTGGTCTGTTTAGGGTCTCATTGTCTTTTTGTTTCAACCTAGGCAGGTTTTGTGATGTCAGAAAGTCCTCCATTTCCTTAAGGTTTTCAAGTTTGTTTCCATACAAGTGTACATAGTAGTCTCTAGTGATCTTTTGTATTTCTTCAGTGTCAGATGCGACTTCATCTTTTGTGTTTCTGATTGTGTTTATTTGGGCTTTTCTCTCTTTTTCTTGATCAGTTTATCTAGGGGACAGTTGATCTTGTTTATCCTTTCAAAGAACCAGTTTTTTGTTTCGTTGACTTTTTTGTATTTTCTTTTTGTCTTCTATGTCCCGGATTTGGGCTTTTATTTTGGTGATCTGAATTCTCCTGCCGAAGTTAGGGTTTTGATGGTCTTGCTTTTCCAGCTTTCTTATGTGACTTGTTAGGCTGTTAATTTGTGATCCTTCCATTTTCTTCATGTGTGTTTGTAGAGATATGAATTCCCTTCATACTACAGCTTTCATGGCATCCCAGAGATTTTGGTAAGATGTTTCTTCATTTCCATTTATTTCCAGGTATCTTTTAATCTCTGTTTTGATTTCATCATTGACCTAGGAGTTGTTCAGCATCATGCTATTTAGTGCCCATGTTTTTGTGAGCTTTGGGGGAACCTTGTTGGTGTTGATGTTCATTTTTATTCCACTGTGGTCCAAGAAGGTGCATGGCAAAATTTTGATATTTTTAAATGTGCTTATGCTTGATTTATGACCAAGTATGTGGTCGATCTTAGAGTATGTTCCATGTGGTAATGAGTAGAATGTATATTCTGTGGTCGTTGGGTGGAATGTTCTGTAGTATAAATTAAGTCCATTTTGTCAAGAGGCACATTGAGGTTCCAGATCTTGTTGCTGATTTTTTGTCCTGATGACCTGTCTAGGGTTGTGAGTGGGGTATTAAAGTCCCCAGTTTTGATAGTGTTAGAGTTAATATCTTTTTTGAGTTTACCTAGAAGCTGCTTTATGAAAGTTGGTGCTCCTATGTTGGGTGCATATATGTTTAGGATGGATATTTCTTGTTGATGGATTGAACCTATTATCATTATGTAGTGGCCTTCTGTATCTTTCAAAAATTTTTGATAACTTAAAGGGTATTTTTTCTGAGATTAAGATCATGATTCCTCCTTTCTTTTGTATTTCATTCACCTGAAATTTTGTTTCCCATCCTCTTACTTTGAGTCTGTGACTGTCCTTTCTAGTGAGGTGAGTCTCTTGGAGACAATATATTGTTGCCTGGTGATATTTTATACATTTTGTCATTCTATGTCTTTTCAATGGTGCATTTAGTTCATTCACATTCAGGCTAATTATTGAAATGTGAGAGTTGATCCCTGTCATTGGGTTCTTATAGAGTTGTCATTGCTTCTGTTTTAGTATTGTGTTTCTTTTGGTTTTGGGGTTGGTTCATGTGTGTTTTTAATCTTTTTCCTGTTCTCTTGTGATGAACAGTGTTGTTCTTTTTTCCTTTTGTACTGTGTTTAATACTTTCTTAAGTGTTTCCTGTAGAGGTGATCTGGTGGCAGCACAACTTCTTAGAGATTGGTTATCTGGGAAAGATTTTAATTCTCCCTCACTGATGAAGCTTAGCCTTGCTGGGTAGGATATTCTGCATCAAAATAGTTTATATTTTAGGCCTTTGAAAATAGGGCTCAAAGCTCTCCTAACCTGAAGGGTTTCTGTAGATAAATCTGCTGCTATTCTAATTGGTCTTCCATGGTAGGTAATTTGACCTTTTTCTTTTGCTGCCTTTACGATTTTTTCTTTTATAGCTACTTTGTTTAGGTGAATTATTATGTGTCTGGGAGTTGGTCTCATTTGTTGCCTTCAGAGTTTCTCTGAATCTCTTGTGTTTGAACTTTTGCATCACTGATGAAATGAGAAATGTTTTCTTGAATAATTTTATGGAATGTTTGTTCCAGGGTGCTCTGTCTCTCTTTCTGCCTCAGGAAGTCCAATTACTCTTAGGTTTGGACTCTTGAAGTAATTGCTCATCTCTTGAAAGTTTTTTTCTGTCTTTTTAAGCTTCTTTTCTATGTTTTTGACAGTTTGGGTTAGTTCTATATTTGAGTCAACAAGGTCTGAGATTATTTCTTCTGCTTGGCTAATTCTGCTTTTCATGCTGATCAGTTATTTATTTCATTCGCATTTTTCTTTACTACTGTTATTTAGTTATCAACTCCTTCCTATTTCCCTCTTGTCTCTCCTTAATTATTTTTAATTTATTAATGTCTTGATATCTGGGTTTGTCATTTGAGACCAGTCATTCTGGGGGTTCTTCATTGTTTGCATTCTGAAGTCTGTCTTCTCAGTGTCTGATCTTCCAGGGGTCTGAGAGACATCCATATTCTTTTTTTTGGTTTTCTTCACTTGTGTAGATTTTTCTCTTTCTCTTTCCCTCCCCTTCTTTAATTCTGTTTTTCAGGGAGGGTGGGGTTGCTTTTAGTTCTTTTTGTTCAATCTCCTGTTCTTTCTTATGAGGATCCTCTGACTTTGTTTACTTTTGAGGTTGGACTGTGGGTTGGGGGCTGTACTTTTTGCAGTTTTGAGATTTAATTTAGGAGGAAGCTCTGATTCAGAATCTATCTGCAGATCCCAGTATCCACCAACAGGTGTATGGGCACCCTGGAACTGACTTCCCACTGCCTTGCAATCTGTCCATGCAGTGGGGTTTAGGTTTGTTCCCTGGAACAAAAGGAGGTAAGAAAAAGGAAAATAATGGAAGAAGGGGAGCCAAAAAGAAATTGGAGGGAGAGAAAAGCAAGAGGGAAAACAGATATACATACCAACTAATGAATGAAAAGAGACACGAGGCCGGAAAATAGTAAAAAACAGATAATCAAATAAAATTCCCTAAAGTATACTGGTAATCACACAAAGACAGCCCAATAAAATCATGACTTTTGATGTGTTTTTCCCCAACACAAAGGTAGTCTAAGTCAAAAAGCAAACAAAAGTGAACAAAACAGTCAAAATAAAATAAAAAATCAAAATAAGAAAACAGACTAACTCTGGAGTCTTTCCTGAGTGTCTAAAGTCTCTTCAGCTCTGATCTCTAGCTTCCCCCCTTTGCTCTCATTGCAGGCAAACAGTGTTACTCATATCTTGAGTCAGTTCCCTTGACTTGCTGCCTCACTGGTGTGCCACACAGAACTGAGTTGTCAGTGTCTGATTCAGTGTAGGGGAGGGAATTCTGTCTCCTCTTTTGGTGAGGTTACCTTAGAAAACAAGGTAGAGTCTGTGTGGAGATGGGCAGGACAATGCGAATCTCTACCTGGAAAATGGCTTTGGTGGGTGGCTCCTCTTTTGCAGATCCTTTCTCTCCACTTTTGGGGCCCTAGTTGCAGCTATGGTGGGCAACAATGGTGGGTGTCTGGTATCAGGCACTGGGAATCAGCAGCTGCAGCTTGGTGTGCCGCAGGCAACTTGGGGTGGAGGGGGGAGCTGGGAATTCCCCAGGACTGGAGCAGAGAACTGCAATGACAGCAACTGTTCAGCACCCAGTAAGCACCACAGCAGCAATCCCCTGTGGAGGCCATAGTGCAATGGAGGTAGTTTGTTCCATGGGACTTGCTATAGTAGCCTCCCCTTGTGTGGGCGGCAGCCACGGGCGCACATGGAACTGCCCTCAGGAGCCACCCTTTGTGGAGATCTTCACAGTCTGACTTGTCCCATTGCCATCTTGCCGAGCATCCCTAATATTATTTTACATGCAAGTTTGAAATGTTGAAATTTTAAGCTGACAGTATTTACTGTAAAAAGAAAAATATTAAAACTTTTCTACATCAACTCACTGTTTCTTGAAATATTGATCTAATGTAGCTTCTCTTATGTCTTTTAAAGCATATTTAAGAATTTGTTATTTTTAAATATACATAACTTTGGAACTTAAGTCTGCAATCATGAACCTGGGACAATGTTAGCAACAGGGAAATGTAGACTGGAGACACAGGTCTGGAATTTGAATATATACAGAAATGGAGAAAAAAATGCTATATATGATACTAATTAGCAAATGTTTAATTTTTTTTAGAATACATACCTTATTTCATTGATCTTTATTCTTTTGTCAAGATTCCTACAATTCTTTTTGTGACCTTGATTAACATTTTGCTGCCTTTTATTTATATCAATCAAGAAATGTTATATGAGATATTCATTATATTATTTGAGTAGCTCCGACTTACAGTATTAGCTGTCAAGTGTGAGCATGATAGAATATAATTTTGTCCCTTTCTTTGTTTCTCTCTTTATCACTATCCTCTTTCTTTCCCTGGAGCTTGAACTATAAAGCCTATTTGTTAGTGTCTTTCCTAAGGCAACAACTTTAAGTTTCAAGCTGATGTTATCTGTGCAACTGCCTTTTACCACCATAATATACTGAATTAGTTTCAAATTGGCTGAAAAGTTCTTGTTGTCTGTTTCTATAATTGAACTTCCCAGAACTCATCACAGATTTTTTACTCCTTCTAGTGGGAACTAGCCCTTGGGATCTGATCTCCTTGAGTCTTCAAATTTATTTGGTAAAGGTTTTTCCTTACAGTAGTTTAAACTTTGTGTGACCCAGATTTATAGAAGAGTTAAAGTTGTGGTCACTTTTCTTATAGTCTTTGTTTTCTTACTGTACTGAGACTTCAATAATACAAAATGTATTCTTTTGGTTTATACGAATATTTACAGACTCCAAAAAACAATAACATTTAAAAAATAATGTTTATTGTTACTCTTGATTTAGATTATTAACCCTAAATGTCAAAACAAAGCAATTTCACATTCTTATTTTTTTTAGTGTATCTATTTTGTTTACTTAAAAGGCACTTCATATAGTGTGTATTGTTATGGTAAATGATAAATTTTGCAGTCCTAATCAAACAGTAACTTAGATATTACATAACTGTGTATCTTTATTGGTACTTTTTATTAAATTAATTAAGATGCCTTCTTAGATTCTATTCAAATGTGTAATTTGTTAAAATGTTGGGTTTTTTAAAACATTATCACTGAATATTTTAAAGGTGAGTTGTAAAAAATAACTAAAAGAGTGCAAAGTACAAGATTACTTTTGCCTCAGTGTTGGTGAATCTCAATGAACTATGGGACATATGGATATATTGTGACCATTTGCATTTATGAAATGATGATTAATCAGAAATAATGGATACTTTATAAAATTTGTTCATCCATCCATTGAGGAAAGTCATTTAATCATGTTGACTATAGCATACTGAGATTCTGCAACAATGTCTGGTACCCAAGGATAAAAAATAAATAAACAATTAAAATTATAAAAATAAAATTCTTTAACCAGATGCTATGCTTGACAAAGTTCAGTCTTTATCAGCTCTTGGACTCTTAGCACAGCCCTGCAGTGATTTTTGGCAAATTTTTTTCATACAAGTACATTGCAAAGTGACTTTAAGGCACTCTTAGAACAAAATAATTTGTCAAATAAAAACAACTCAGTTTTCAATGAGTGAAAAGATGTTTGCACTCATATTATAGTGAAGAATCTTACCACAGAAAGCACTGGCAGAAACCCCACTGACATTTGTTTAGGAAACTAATGAATCAATAATCTTCTCATCTTCAAGTTTGACCTCATTTAGCATAACCCATTTTCAGCTTTTCCCAACCATTCTGATAGATAAAAGAGGAAGAGAAAAGAAAGTTAAAAGCCAACACTATCTTCTACAAGCAAAGGAGTCCCATGTTGAATTTGATATGCACTTACAGGCTTTTTACTTATCAAAAGATGACAAAGGATTGCATGCATGTCAAGGTGAGAGAATGTCTCTGGGTCTGCCATTAATTAAGGGGTTAAATAGAAGCATCTGAGGCTAATGTCTAAGATTATATATATCTGTCTCTTAATCATTCTCTATATGAGGCATTTCTGCTCTTATTAATTTGGAGTGATGTATTCTCAGAAACGTTAAGCTACAAATATCCTTGTATCAATAAATTTCCATCTCAATATATCTATATCTGTAAAATTTGGTTGTGATAAGAGCTAAGGTCCTGATTCAGTGATAGTGTGTTGTGAATTGTGTAGTAAGCTTTCTGTCTTAATAAAACTTCTGTCTCTCTGATAGCAATTACAAGAGGCACAAACTCTAAATAGAATATTCTCATAAAAAATATTTCATAGTTGTAGTTTCCATTTTTTCATAAACTTTTGCATTCTTTCTTTCAAATAATAGGGAATTTCCTTTCCCCAATACACAGTTTCTATAAACTTCTGACTATTGCATGTTCTATCCTTCTGCTGTGTTTTCAGAGTTGTGTAATGCTGTGTGTGGGAAGGGTAGAGTTCAGGTCTTTTCTTTTTTTTTAAACAGAACGTTACAAAAACAACCTAGCTTCCATAGACTAAAGTAGCATGCATAGGATACATTTTCAATATTTTAGCTAATTTGAGTTTTTGAAGAATCAAACAATTAAATATATGGGGAAGAAATAAACAACATGTTTTACATTCAAAACACTCATATTTAGAGTCTTAATTTTTCATATTTGTGTTTAGAAGTCTTGTATCATAACCATGTTGAATAACACATTTAACTCAAAATGAGAATCAAATTTTACCAGAGATTTTATTTAATCATCCTCCAAATCTTTGTTTATTTTTTTATTTTTTTTTTGAGTTGGAGTCTCACTCTGTCGCCCAGACTGGAGTGCAGTGGCCGCTCCCGGCCACTGCAGCCTCGACCTGCAGGGCTCCAGTAAAAAAAGCAATGCCATGAGGCTTGTGTTGTCACCAGTTTAGTGGAATCATTTCCTGGTGAGAGGACTAGAATCCTGCACATCAAAGAACTTTTCCTGAAAAAATGGAAAGTAATGTTTTTGGAAACACTTGGGAAGATACAAAAAGCAATTTTTTGCTATTAGATTCCAGGACTTTGGAGGGGCATGACATTATGTGTTGGTTTACAAAAAGTTGAACCAAACATACTTTATTTGTATAGGAAGTTTATACTTTGCTTTACTGTGGAAAACAGAGAAGTAATTAGATAATCAGGAAAAAGTAATGATCCTAACGCAGAAGACTAGTACAAATAAATCTGAATAATGCCGTATGAATCAGTAAACTCTTTTTATGGCCAACCTAAATAAAATTATGGTTTCATTCATATGTCTTTGTGAATCATAGCATCATAGCAGCATAGGGTTTCTAAATATTGAGATTTATATAACATGCTAAAAAAAATCTGAGACAAGTTAAATTTGACAAAGTTATATTTGAGCAAGAGAAGATTTCTGGATCTGGGCAACATTCAAGTTCAATGATGGGTCAGAATGCCCCCCACCTACAATAAGATGAGCTGTATTTATAACAAGAAAAACAGAAAATTGTGTACAAAGATGAACTGGTTGTTGCAGTTTGGTGGTTGCCTTATTTGGGCATAATTTGGTGACCTGTATCCTGGGAGTGACTGAGAATTCAGCTACTGTGATTGACTAAAACTCGGTTGCTTCATTATGGAAATTCTCTTAAGTTAGACTACAACTTGCTTGCACATCAACCTATGTTGCATTCACTATATATGAAAGCCATTTTGGTCAAATTGTATTACCCAAGTACAGAGGCTGCTTTGAATCAAACTTCATTCAGCTTAACATTTCTCGCCTTTTGGTTATTTTTTCACCTGAGACAGATTGCTCAAACCATCAGTATTGATATCATCTTCTGGATCTATCACTGAATCTGCTTGATTTTAGTGTTAAATTAGTTATATGACTCTCATGTTTTATGTTTGATAGTCCAATCATAATCAGACCATTTGATGTTAACATACTGCTGTATGTATATAGGTTTTAAAAACTTTTGCAAGAATATGACACAATACCCAGAAACAGAAAAACACTTTAAAACAAGAGTCTCCATGATTAAAACAAGTCAAAATCAAACAATTTAAGATTCAGGTATTAAGGATCATTCAACAATATCTGGTTCTTATTGGTCATAGTCCTTGTTTGAATATGAAGCTGTTAAAGGATCACAGCATGCTTCCGAGAGATCTTATCTAAAGAGATATTTAACTTTTGGTTAGCCTGGTGACACAAGCTATAATGATTTGAAAATTCTCTAAAAGAAATGTAAAGATTAGGAAAGCTCAGAACAGTCAAGTTTGCCATCCACCATTCAGGATACCTGCACACCAGTCTCTAGTCGTTACCATGAACACATCATGTGTTCCTTTCACCTCAGAAATGTTCTGAATGCATTTGGGGGCTGTGTCTAAAGAAATAGCAGTATACTCCAGCTTTTAAATTATTTGTAGTATTATAATCAGGGGAAAGATAAGGGCAGCATTCAGTTTTGTTTAGTACCATACACAAGTCTCAAAATTGCACAAAAAGGAGATCAAGAGCTGCATAATGTCCCTTTAAGTGTTTTTGCTGGATAGCAATGTTTCTATTCACTTGTCAGAGGTTGGCCATACACATCTGCAATCCTGAGCAGTCTGGTTGGCTACAAAATCCAGTACCTTTCTCAAATTACAAACTAGCTTTAAATTCTATACAGCAGGCATCCTATTACTGCCAAAAATGAGTACCCAGAAACCCTACTGGAACCTTTCCTCAGTGAAAATCAATTCAACCTTACCAATTTCAACATAGGTACTGATTTCAGTGATGGGCCACTTTAAGCTCTGATTACAAAAAATATTATGAGACCCTTCAGGGAGAAAAGCAGGAGTGAGCTAGGCCAAATACTAAAATTTGTATCCGTGAATGGGGCAGAACAGAATATGCAAATTATTCGCAAATCTAATATAGACCCTCAGGAGCTGGAAAGAAGAGTCATCTAGTAGCACTTGAGCAAGGGTCATTTATATCTCCTTGCCCATAAATCTTTAACTCCTGAACAAGTTCCAAAGGGAAATTTGCTCTCAGGTAGTCTCTCTATTGTATGCTGTAAGAGTATATAACCATACCTAATGGCAAGGGACCCTACTGGATTTAATCCAGTAAAGTATATAAGTCATTGATCATACCCAAATAGACGACGTCTATGTCTTAAATATATGTTGCCTGGAAGCACAATATACCTTCTGTGGGCATCATCATGACAGGCTTTGTATATCTAATTAGGTTACCAATAGGAAAGTTTAGAGCATTATCTCTGGCAACCATAAGAAAGTTGTAATTGGTGATGTTTAAAATATTAAGGATAGCTTTTCATTCTTCCTTTGGGGTTTCAGGGTGTCTCTCATTGGGAATACCAAGGAATGTCAACATTAGTGAAATGGTTTCCTGATTTCTTGGCATTAGCCCACAGATTCGACAATCACTCTGAATTCTTGCTTCAGCACACACTTTTGTTAGAGTCATTCTGCAGATTTTGGTCCCACGGGTTTTCCTCTGAGGAAAGGGGAAGTGTTAGAATGGCAGGAAAAGAAAGGAAAAACGATATGATTTTCATCACGGTGGAGAGTTTTGATCTGTGATCTGGGGAAAACTGTCTACATCTTATGACACTGTATACTTCTGAAAAATAATTCCCTTAGATAGTTTTATATTAATGTCTCCAATAGGCATACAGTTTTAGGAATCTGAAGGGGTCCTTTTAATTTGTGAGATGTGGACCCGAGGTTCAAGGCCCTGACGCTTTGTTGCAGTGTGGGTGGTGAGAAGAACTTGGTAAGATTATTTCCAGTGAGGTTCAAGGACAGTCCTTCTTTGTTGTCATTTCCAGAAGACCCAGTCTTCAGGTTCTGGATAGTGAGAAATTTGACTGTCTTAAATCTTATAAAGAAGCTTGTATCATATAGAAGGCTCCCAAATGTGACCTGAGTTTGAATTATCTCTAATACATAAGCCAAAACCACAGTTCTTGGGAAACAGGAACAATGAGTTTCTAGAGTTAGCCATACCTGTCACAGTCACAGTGCCTTCAGCTGAGGTCAGCAGAGCTCCTTTTGATGAGATGTGCCAAATAGCAAAAAAGGAAAGAGGAAATGGGTCAACAGCTCCTGAACACATCCTAGTGGTCTCAGTGTCCACAGCTCCCCTTGATCCCTAACGTTCAGCTGGGCCTCTGTGACTGGCTCCCAACACCACCACATTCTCCATCCAGATGCTATCATGTCTT
>NW_007252978.1:32966-61403 GCF_000164805.1 Carlito syrichta | reverse complement strand
CAGTTCCTAAAGAATGTGGCCCAGTCCAAAGATCACGCTGGGCCATTTCTAGGAACAATTGATTACAATCTCTTAAAAAAATGGCTATTCTAAAATCTTATATTTCTATCTTAATTTCTATAAAGCTGATCATCAGCAATAAATCTTCTAAAAATAAAACCCAAATATAAACTGTAAATTGTACTAAGGCCAAAACTGCAATAATAGAAAATGGGAACAATGAAATTTCTAAAGTTAGCTGTATTCTTATTAAACCTTAAAATATCATGTTTGATCATGCTTGGACTAACATAATTCCCTGACGTTAGCATGACCTATTCTATAATACTTTCTATGAGTAAAATAAATTCGATTTCTATAATAAGTAGAAAAACCCTACACTAACTGTAGCTAAAACTGGTTTAATAGAATGCAGCCCAGTCCAAAGTACACGCTAGGCCCTTACGAATGTGGCCCAGTCCAAAGTTCATGCTGGGCCATTTCTGGTAACTCTAGATAATCATCTATACCATCTAAAGCTAAAAAAAGCTCTCAATATGTATATACTAATTCTACAAGTATACTTTTAAATCTTATAAAGAAGCTTGTATCATATAGAAGGCTCCCAAATGTGACCTGAGTTTGAATTATCTCTAATACATAAGCCAAAACCACAGTTCTTGGGAAACAGGAACAATGAGTTTCTAGAGTTAGCCATACCTGTCACAGTCACAGTGCCTTCAGCTGAGGTCAGCAGAGCTCCTTTTGATGAGATGTGCCAAATAGCAAAAAAGGAAAGAGGAAATGGGTCAACAGCTCCTGAACACATCCTAGTGGTCTCAGTGTCCACAGCTCCCCTTGATCCCTAACGTTCAGCTGGGCCTCTGTGACTGGCTCCCAACACCACCACATTCTCCATCCAGATGCTATCATGTCTTGGCCACTGTGTGGGTACCCAGCTGGCAATCTAGCTCTAGGAACTGAAACATTTCTTGGGGGCCCAGTTCACCAACTGATTGGATAAAAGAAACTGTAACAATACTGTATAAAAACCTTGCTTAAATGAGCAGGTTTTTGGTGAACACAAGCCTGTTTCCTGATTCCATGGTTTGAGAATTGAAAGAATGAAACCTCTGAAATATAGAAGCCATTTAAATTTAAAAGTAGACATTTATTCTTGTCCCCCTTCACTGTTCTTGGGTAACTGTTGCTGGTACTGAAGGGAACACAATCATCTTCATTGAGCCCCCTGACAAGCAGGAGACACATGCAAAGAACTTCATGTCCCTGAAAGCACCTCCACCAGACCTAGATGAAAAATGGGCTCTCGAAACCGTCTAACATCTAGAAATGTATCTATTCCCTTTGTCTCTAATTGAAAACTGCTTTCTTTCATGTTTTTGTATTTTATATATAATGTTTAATCAAGTCTTGTGAACTAGAACTCCTGGAATAAGCAAAACCTGAACCAACTAGAAAGTATGTATCCCAAATTGTTCAAGACCTTTATGCTTCTGGTCTTAATGTATCATTATCACTTATCAGTCATGAGATACCAGTGGCTGGGATTGTCAAGACATAAAACTTATGTGACTTCTCTGTTATCTACCTTAAAAAATGGAACTCTGGACATTTTTCCTAACCTAAACTTCCCTTCACATGCCTTAAATATATTCAGCTCCACAGCCTTCAATGTCACACCTGCCTCTGAGTGTTGGCTCCCTTTCTGTCTGTGAAAGGTGAATAATAAACTTTACTTTCTTTTACTTTGTACTTGGTTGCAATCTTGCATTGTTCCCATGGCTTAGACAACAGCACCAGCCCACCTTGCCTCAGTTTACCCTTTCAAGAATAAAACTGCTTATGTCTCCCAAGTCTCTAACCTCTTCCATTTGATTGACCATGAGGGAAGAGAGTGATTGCTGGATCAGACTGTAAAAAATGTACATAACAAATAGAAAATTTTATACAAATTACAACTTCCCCATCATGGCTACTATAATTCTGAATTAGTTTTGGTAGAGTTTGTCCAGCTCTCTAAGGAGGCACAGATTTTTGGTTTATACTTTTTACACATAAAATTGGCTTGAGGGCAATCCCACAGGGTCCCCTCCTGCTGTGGGAGATTTTCTGTTTTCTCAATAAATCCTGCTTTCTCACTTTCAGGAAAAAAAAATTAGCTTGAGTTCCAGGTGAAGGAGTTCTAGACTCTTTGGATACAGATGAAGCCATGATTTTTTTGTCTTCTAGTAACTTTACCTATCTCCAGAGCCCAGTCCATTTCTGTCTGAGGCCTCCCTACAGGACCCAGTCTTGTTCCTGTCATGATTTGCAAAGTTTATATGCTCTCTGATTGCACTAAAACCTGGATTGGAAAGCCAAAAATATTTTTAAAATACCTACCCAAGGCCTTTAACTGAATCTAATCCAACTACCTGTTGAATTTAACTTGACTCTGAACCCAGCTGAACCCAAGTTCTCTTACCTGAATCCAATTCAGTAAAGTATTAAAAAAAAGAAAAGAAAAAATAAGAGTGAGAAAAGAAGAAAAAAGTATTGCTTAAATAAACTAGAGAAGCTCAGTACACAAAATGAGTGGAGCTTAGGATCAGAGAGATCAATGGGCATGATGGGCCTCAATGTGTATTTGGGATAGAACAGGTAACTCCTGAGAGTTGCTGAAAGTTCTACTTTACATCCTGCCAGCTTTTCTAAATTATTTTTTAAACACACAACAACAAATGTGAGATAAATTAAATAAAGTTTATTTGAGCAAGGAAAAGTTTCTAGAACCAGGCAGCTTTCCAGACCAAACATAAGTTAGAATGCCCCCAACTTACACTTGGTGAGCTGTATTAACAAAAAAAAAAAAGAAACAGGAAATGACATATGGAGATTATCTGATGGGTGCAGGTCAGTCTTTGTCTTATTTGGGCATAATTTGGCAGCATTATGCCTGAGATTAGCTGGGGGCTCAGATACTACAAATAGTTGAGACTTAGTTGTTTGATTAGAAGGATATACTCAGATTAGATTACAACTTGCTTTCCCATCAAGGTATATAAGGAGGTTGATTTTATTGCCCAAATCTAGAGGGCACCTTGAGCCAAACAATTCAGTTTAACACATGTTATTGATTATTGCTTCAGCTAATATTCTAAAATACATATTTCTCACTTGCATTGTCTCTAAACATGTACTCTATTTCTGTCAGATGAAAAATGCCTGTTAGTCAGCCCTCTGATGACTATTTCACTTCCACATCTTTTAAAATTTGCACTGTGATTCCATAATGTTGCCTCTAAACTATCTCTGAGGTAAATATTATTAACTCTATTTTAATACTCAGCAATTATTGAGATTACACTGTAATAAATATCAAAACTGGAATTAGAGTCAAATGAACTTCCCAGGAAAACATGTTTTCAAACTTCAATAGTTTTATAAATTTGCTCTTATAAATTTGTTTATAATCAAGTTCTAAATTAGAACACATAAAGAAAACATCTTTGTTCTGTTGCTCACATTTCTTCATGAAGCTACGTATTAATTGGTATTTGGAGAATGAGAAAATTCATTAGTTAGTAGTACATTAGTTCATGTATCATTGGGCCTATAAATCACGTCTGGAAGTTGGATAGAACTTTCTAGTATATACATGTAGTATTATTTTTATTAATAAAAACAAAAATTATAAAAATAAAATTCAGTCAAAATGTAGAATAAAAACTATTTTATAACAACATCATTTAAAGGTGGGCCAAGCTCCTATTTTGATGTATTTTCATTATGTATAAACTACTCTTGAATTTGTACTGTTCAAGCTGCAGCTTATTTTCCACCTCAATAATTATGGTGATGCGATTATATGCCTCTTGGTCTCCCTTGTAAGAAAAGTGTGGATTTCTCTTAAAAGATAAGTTTAGCTAAAAAAAAAAAAAAAAAGAAGTGCTAGGAAAACAAACAATGTTAGATGATTTTAAGAAATAAATTACATATACCTTCAATTGAATATATTATTTTCTGCATGTGTTTACTTATTTATGAAGACAGCATAAAATGACTTTTAACTTAAATTTGTACATTTAGAATCTTCACGTGTTTGTTTTTAACATGAAGCCTATTGTCTAACTTCTTTTACATACTCTGTAAAGTATGATTACTTTTTTCCACAATCATATTGTTTTGTTATTAACATTAAGGCTGAATTTTTCTAACATTTTATAAAATATTAAAAAACTACCAAGACATTTATAGTGATGGTTTTAATTATTGATCTTGTTTTTACTAAATTTTGCACCAATTCCAGTTACTAATGCTTGCATTAGAAACTCTAATGATTCTTGTGGTGCTCATTATTAAATAATTCCCAGCCATTAGTTTTTAAATACTGTCTTTATCTCAATCTTTTTTGATGTATTCTTTTTAGATGTGTAGCTATATATTTTATTTTATTGTTAACTTCTCTTATATTTTCAGTCTCTGTTTCTCCTTGTTTCTTACTATGGTTTATTTCTTCTTTCAACAATCTCTAATTCTCTCACTTAATGTTTCTTATCTCCTTTTTATTTCTTCTCTTGAGATTTTTGTAAATACATTTATATTTTCAACATTTCTAGTTGGTATGTCTTTATATCAATTATTATAATTTCTTAATTGCTTATGGTTGATTCATTTGAATTCTTGTTTCTGGTAGTTAAACTTGTCTTTGCTTCTTGGAAAACTACTCAGAGGAGTTCCAGTAAGATGATGACGGCATAAGTGGAATTGTGAGATTCTCCGAATGTGAGTTCCCCAAAAGACTCTTACTTTCCTTCCCCCAACCCCCTGCCCACTGCCAGCCACACCAGTCCAAGGCCCAGGGAACCTTGGTCTCACACAGGACCAGATATTATGGCCCCTGGCTGCTGCTGCTCCACTATACGTGACCCCTGCCTGTGCTGGAGTCTCAGGTCTCGGCTCCCTCCCTGGCTACATCCTCTCACCCAGCACCCAGCACCAAGCCGCTGGTCATCCAGGGAGGCTCTGGTGCCCATCCCTCAGAGATACTGGCTCCATTTCTGACTGAAGTACCCTGTGAGGGGCCCAGGGCCACTCTCGCTGCTCACCGCCTGTCCTTTGGAGCTCTGGAGCTCTGGACTCACTCTGACTGAGCCACCCAGTGTGCAACCCCATGCTTGTGTAAAGGAACAGCATATCTTAAGGAGGTACTGATCAGAGGCTCTCAGCTCCAGAGGAGGGAACTCCTGACACCCTCCTCCACCCCAACCTGCTGGTGGCACCCCAGATCCAGCACCCTGATGTGCAGCTGATCCCTGGTGCCTCACACACCACCACAGCCCATCAGAGTGGATTGCCCAGGGACCCAGATGAGCAGAGATAAAGGATCCACAAAAGAGGAGCTGCCACCTCGGCTATTCTCCAGGCAGAGATCTGCATTGCCCCACCCACCTGTGAGCAGCCTCCACCTCGGTTCCTAAGGCAATGTCGCTACAGGAGACAAATCCCCTCCCCTACTCTGAATCAGACACAGGCAACTAAGCGTCTCAGACCTCCTAGGCAGCAGGCTAAAAGAACAAATGTAAGCTGTGAGTAAATCTAGCTGCCTGCAATGAAAGCAAAGGGGAGAGGCAGGAGATCAGAGCTGAAGAGACTTTAGACACTCAGGAAATATTCAAGAGCTAGTCTGATTTCTTATTTTGACTTTTGATTTTATCATTTTGATTGTTTTGCTCACTTTTGATTGCTTTTTGATTTACACTATCTGTTTGGGTTAGGGAAAACACATCAAAGGCATGATTTTATTGGTCTGTCTTTGTGTAGCTACCAGTATTCTTTAGGGAATTTTGCTTGCGTATTTTTTTCACTTCTCTCTGGCCTTGTGTCTCTTTTTCACCTGTTAGTAGGTAGGTATGTCTGTTTTCCCTCTCACTCTTCTCTCTTTCTAACTTTCTACTGACCCCCCTTCCTCCATTATTTTCCTCATTCATACCAGAGACCAAACCTACATCCCGCTGCACAGACAGATTGTAAGACAGTGGGAAATAGGTTCCAGGGTGCCCATAAACCTGTTGGTGGATGCTGGAATCAGTAGATAGATTCAGAATCACAGCTTCCCCCTCAATTAAACCTCAAAACCACAAAAAGTACAGCCCACAGCCCACACTCCAACCTCAAAAGTGAACAAAGCCAGAGGACCCTCATAAGGAAGAACAGGAGATTGCACAAGTGAAGCAAAAGCAACCCCACCTTCCCTAAAAAACAGAATTAAAGAAGGGGAGGGAAAGGGGGAGAGAGAGAGAAAAATCTACACAAATGAAGAAAAACCAAAAGAAGAATATGGGTCTCTCCCAGACCCCTGCGAGGGCAGACACTGAGAAAACTGACCTCAGAATGCAAACAATGAGGAGCCCCCAGAATGTTGGGTCTCAAACTACAAACCTAGATATCAAGACATTAATGGAGAGATTAAAAAGAATTGAGGAGAGACAAGAAGAAACTAGGAAGGAGCTGATAACTGAGATAACAGTAATAAAGAATACTATGAATGAAATACATAACAAACTGATAAGCATGGAAAGCAGAATTAGCCAAGCAGAATAAAGAATCACAGAGCTTAAGGACCAAAATATAGAACTAACCCAAACTGTTAAAAACACAGAAATCAAGCTTAAAAAGACAGAACAAAACCTTCAAGAGATGAGTGATTACTTCAAGAGACTGAACCTAAGAGTAATTGGCCTTCCTGAGGCAGAAAGAGAGACAGAGACCACACTGGAACTTTCCATGAGATTATTCAAGAAAACTTCCCTTATCTAATTGGTGATGCAAAAATTCAAACATAGGAGATTCAGAGAACCCCTGCAAGACAACAAATGAGAAGACCAACTTCCAGACACATAATAATTCACCTAAACAAAGTAGATATAAAAGAAAAAATCCTAAAGGCAGCGAGAGAAAAAGGCCAGATCACTTACCATGGAAGACCAATTAGAATAGCAGCAGATTTATTCTACAGAAACCCTGAAGGCTAGGAGAGCTTGGAGCACTATCTTCAAAGTTTTAAAAGACAAACATTATCAACCAAGAATAACCTACCCAGCCAAGTTAAACTTCATCTGCAAGGGGGAACTAAAATCCTTCCCAGATATCCAATCCCTAAGAACTTACGCTGCCACCAGACCACTCTACATGAAACACTTAAGAAAGTACTAAACATAGAAGAAAAGGAAAAAATAATAATTTTCTTCACAAGAGTACAGGAAAAAGAATAAAACACATGAACCAACCCCAAAATCAAATGAAAGACCAAAAAAAAAAAAAAAAAAAAAGTGGAAGAAAAACAACTCTATAAGAACTCTATGATAGGGATGAACTCTCACAGTTCAATTTTTAGCCTGAATGTGAATGGACTAAATGCACCACTGAAAAGACACAGAATGGCAAATGGATAAAATATCACCAGGCAACAATATACTGCCTTCAAGAGACCAATCTCACTAGAAAGGACACGCACAGACTCAAAGTAAGAGGATGGGAAACAAATTTTCAGGCAAATGGAACACAAAAGAAAGGAGGAGTCATGGTCCTAATTTCAGACAAAATACCACTTAAGCTATCAAAAATTTAAAAAGATACAGAAGGCCACTACATAATGATAAAAGGTTCACTCCATCAACAAGAAATATCTATCCTAAACATATATGCACCCAACATAGGAGTGCCAACTTTCATAATACAGCTTCTAGGAAAATTCAAGAAAGATATTGACTCTAACACCATCATAACTGGTGACTTTAATACCCCACTCACAACCCTAGACAGATCATCAGGACAAAAAACAGCAATGAGATCCAGAAGCTCAATGTGACTCTGGACCAAATGGACTTAATTGATATCTACAGAACATTCCACCCAACAACCACAGAAGATACATTCTATTCAGCACTGCATGGAACATACTCTAAGATCAACCACGTACTTGGTCATAAATTAAGCATAAACAAATTTCAAAAGATCGAAATTTTGTCATGCACCTTCTCAGACCACAGTGGAATAAAAATAAACATTAGCACCAACAAGCTCCCCCCTCAAACCTACAAAGACATGGAAACTAAACAGCATGATGCTGAACAACTCCTGGGTCAACAATGAAATCAAACAGAGATTAAAAGATACCTGGAAACGAAGGAAAATGAAGAAACATCTTACCAAAATCTCTGGGATGCCATGAAAGCTGTAGTAAGAGGGGAATTCATATCCCTACAAATGTATATGAAGAAAATAGAAGGATCACAAATCAACAGCCTAACAAGTAACCTTAGGAAGCTTGAAAGGCAAGACCACCAAAAACCTAACTGCAGCAGAAGAATCCAGATGATCAAAATAAAAGCCCAAATTTGGGACATAGAAGACAAAAAGATAATACAAAAAAATCAATGAAACGAAAAGTTGGTTATTTGAAAGGATTAACAAGATCAATGGTCACTTAGCTAGAGTGACCATCAAAAAAAGAGAAAACACCCAAATAAATACAATCAGAAACACAAAAGTTGAAGTCACATCTGAACCCAAAGAAATACAAAAGATCATTAGAAACTACTATGTACACTTGTATGGAAACAAACTGGAAAACCTTAAGGAAATGGAAGAAGTTCTGATATCATACAACCTGTCTAGGTTGAAACAAGAAGAAATCGAGACCCTAAATAACCCAATAACAATCAAGGAAATTGACTATGTAATAAGAAAACTACCTACAAAAAATGCCCTGAACCACATGGCTTTCCAGCAGAATTCTATAAGACATTTAAGGAAGAGCTGATACCAATCCTACTGAAAGTATTCCAGGTGATTGAGAAAAATGGAACCCTCCATTTTTCATTCCCTTCATTCCATGAAGCCAACATCACATTGATACCCAAGCCAGGTAAAGGCCCAACAAAGAAAGAGAACTATAGGCCAATATCTTTGATGAAAATAGATGCCAAAATTCTCAACAAGATCCTAGCAAACTGGATTCAACAACACATCTCAAAAATCATCCATCATGACCAAGTAGGCTTCATCCCTGGGACACAAGGCTGGTTCAACATTTGAAAGACAATAAATGTAATTAAATATATTAACAGATGTCAGAACAAAAACCACATGATTATATCATTAGATGCAGAAAAAGCTTTTGATAAAATACAGACCCCTTCCTGATAAAAACCCTCAAACACCTAGGCATACATGGAACATAACTCAAAATAGTAAAAACCATTTACAAGAAACCCACAGCTAGCATACTCCTAAACAGAAAAAAATTAGAACCATTTTCTCTGAAAACTGGAACAAGACAAGGATGCCCACTCTCTCCCCTCCTGTTCAATATAGTGTTGGAAGTCCTAGCTGGTGCAATCAGAAAAGAGAAGGCGATCAGGGGTATCCAAATAGAAAAAGAGGAAGTCAAGTTATCCCTCCTTGCTGATGACATGATTGTGTACTTTGAAAACCCAAGAGAATCTGGCAAAAGCTTCCTTGTAAAGATAAAGGACTTTGGCAAAGTCTCAGGGTATAAAATAAATGTGCATAAGGCAATTGCATTTCTTTACACCAATATTAAACAAACAGAAACCCAAATAAAAAAACACAATCCCATTCACAATAGTCACCAAAAAAATGCAATACCTTGGCATCTTCCTATCCAGAGATGCGAAAGACCTTTTCAATGAAAACTACAAAACACTGCTCAAAATAATCAAGGATGACACAAACAAGTGGAAAAATATTCCATGCTCATGGATTGGAAGAATCAACATTATAAGATGTCCATTCTACCTAAGACAATCTACAGATTTAATTCAATACCCATCAAATTACGAGCAACATTCTTCTCAGAGCTAGAAAAAACAATACGGAATTCATATGGAAACACAAATGACCAATGGCCAGAACAACCCTCAGCAAAAAAACAATAAAAACAAAAACTGAAAACAAAGCAGGAGGTATCACACTACCAGACTTCAAACTTTACTATAGAGCTACAATAATCAAACAGCTTGGTATTGGTACAGGAACAGGCAAATACCAATGGAATAGAATTGAGATTCCAGAAGCAAAACCTCAATTTCTCAACCAACTTTTCTTTGACAAAGCCTCCACCACCCACCACTGGGGAGAGAAGAACCTATTCAGTAAATGGTGCTGGGAAAACTGGCTAACCACATGCAGAAGACTCAAACAAGACCACTATCTGTTCCCATAAACAAAAATTAGCTCTAAATGGATCAGAGACCTAAATGTAAAACCTCAAACCATAAGAACCTTAGAAAATGTGGGACGCCCCCTTATGGAAATTGGAACTGGCATCCAATTCCTGAACAAAACCCAAAACCCGCAGGCCATAAGAGATAAGATAGACAAGTGGGACTTCATTAAACTGACAAGATTTTGCAAAGTCAAAGAAACTATCAAGAGAGCAGGGAGACAGCCGACAGACTGAGAAAAAGTATTTGCCAACTTCAGGTCTGACAAAGGCTTAACATCTTGGATCTACAAGGAATTCAAATGTGCTGAAAAGAAAAAAGTAAACAACCCCATTATAAAGTGGGCAAAAGATATGAAGAGACACTTCTCAAAGGAAGACATCTGAGCAGCCAACAGAAGAGCAGCCAACAGAACATGAAGAAATGTTGGACCACACTAATCATCGAGGAGATGCAAATCAAAACCACACTGAGATACCACCTAGCTCCAGTCAGAATGTCAATTATCAATAACTCAAAGAATAACAGTTGCTGGAGAGGGTGTGGTGAAAAGGGAACACTTATACACTGTTGGTGGGAGTGCAAACTAGTGCAACCTCTGTAGAAAAAAGTGTGGCGATTCCTAAAAGCTCTAAATATCTACCTCCCATATGACCCCGCAATCCCCCTACTGGGAATATACCCTGAAGAACTCAAATCATTCTATGAAAAGGACACCTGCACACGTATGTTTATCACAGCATTGTTCACAATAGTAAGAACATGGAATCAACCATGCTGTCCATCAAAAGGGCACTATATTAAAAAATGTGGTACATATACATGATGGAATACTACACAGCCATAAAAAGGAACAAAATCATGAATTTCAGAGCAACCTGGATAGAACTAGAGTCTATAATACTGAGTGACCTCTCACAGAAACAAAGATCTGAGTATCACATGTTCGCACTCATATAGTGGACCTTGAACATCTATCGTAATACTATAAGAAAAGGATTGACAGTAGTGGGAAACTATTTGGAGGGGAGGGAGGGGAAGGGAAGTGGGATTAACGGTAGTAAATATCTGTCTGGGGACGGGGAGACACCCCTGATCAACAAGGGTGCCTGAACGAAACATATTTGTATACCTAACCCTTAACTGTACCCCACAATACCAAAATAAACAATATTGATTAAAAAAAAAAAGAAAAGTACTCAGTTGCAATTCTTATACGTCTAATCATGCAAATTACTCATTTTTATTAGGTTCACTTGCTTTCCTTGATGTGTTGCAAATATTTGTTTGTTTGAGTGCTCATTGGAAATGAATTTGTTGTTTTTCTTTTTCTCTTAATAGACTTGATACTTCTCAAAGGATAGCTTTACAGTGACTCGAGATATCAGTTGACTTAGAGTTCACAGATTATCATAAAATTTGTATTAGTAATTCTGAGAACTTGGCCTATGACTATATTACAATTTTCATGTCTGACTCTTAGTATGACAGTTTATCTGCTGTTTAAGTGGAAGACTGGTTTCCTCCCATTACCACAAACAAGCTGCTCATGTTTTGCTATCATCCATCCAGTATGATGAGAATTTATTACTCAAGAGGCTAAAGTCAAGTCAAGGTAACTGGCTTCACTTGAGGAACATGTCTTTGGTTTTGTCTCATATTTTGCCTAGCAATTTAAAGTTTCTACTTGAGTTCTAGTGCAAAAAAGATTTCTGTTCTCACTTTAGTTAAAATTTTAATATTATTTAAATTCCAATTTTGCATCTTAAAACTGTCCTTTATATCATTAGCATGTATTTAAAATACATAAATGAGCTGGGCTTGGTGACTTGACCTGTAATCCCATGTTTTGGGACACTGATGTGAGTGGATTGCCTGAGCCCACAGGTTCGAGACTCATCTGGGCAACTTGGAGAGACCCCATCTCTACAATAAATCAAAAAATTAGCCGAGCATGGTAGGGCCCGCCTGTAGTTCCAGCTACTTGGAAGGCTGAGTCGGAAGGATTGCTGGAGCCCAGCAGGTCGAGGTTGCAGTGACTGGGAATGGCCACTGCACTCCAGTCTGGGTGACAGAGTGAGACTCCAGCTATAAGATAAAATAAAATAAAATAAAAGAAAAGAAAAGGAAACTCTCCCACACATATTGATTTTTGAGTCGGAGTCTCACTGTCACCCAGGCTATAGTGTAGTGTTCCAATCATGGCTCACTGCAGCCTCCACCTCCTGGGTTCAAGCTGAGCCCGAGTAACTGGGACTTCCGGAGTGTACCACCATACTTAACTAATATTTATTTTTATTTTTATTTTTTGGAGAGATGAGGAGGTCTCACTGTGTTGCCTTGGCTGGTCTTGAGTTCCTGGATACAATTTATACTATATTTCTTTAGCCATGTGTAACACTAATACTCATTGAGTAGAATATCAATGTTTTGTCCACAGTTCTTCCAAAATGTTGCTACTTAATCATCTTAAATTAGACTAATACAAGATTATAACTACTTTATTCAATACCAAAATATGGAGGACGTTTCCCAAATATTACTCCTTATAATATTAAAAACTTAGCCTGAGTAACTGGGACTGCAATTATGCACCACCATACCTAGCTAAATTTATTTTTATTTTTCTTTTTTGGAGAGATGAGAAGATCTCACTTTGTTGCCTAGGCTGGTCTTGAACTCCTGGATTCAAGCAATTCTTAATACTTGGCTTTCCAAAGTGCTGGGATTCCAAGTAAAAGTCACTGGACTCAGTCTGTTTTTTGATATTTTAAGGAAGTTTTATATTTTTATTAGAGTATGCCAAGTTGATCACATGTTTAGATTTTACCGAGATATAATCATATACTTTCCACACTTTCTTTTATGAGATATCATTTTAGGCATTCAAAAATAACATAATTTTATATAACTATGTCATCCAGTCTGATAGTAACTGTGTAGCCTCTATTCTGTCATTTAACACTTTCATGCCACAGTCACTATCTTGAGAAATATCGAATACAATACTTAAACAAATTGACCTCAGACAGATACTACTCTGCTTTCATTCATGGGATCAGTCTGTTTTGCTATAAGCCTACACAGTTGTATTGTATTTCTTTAGCCATGTGTAGCACAAATACTCACTGAGTTAAATTTCAATGTTCTGAACATAGCTCTTCCAAAATGCCACTATGTAATCATCTTAAATTAAACTAATATAAGATTATAACTGCTTTATTCAATACCAAAATATATAGGACATTGCCCAAATATTATTTTTTTCAGTCCTCCACATAAATTTCAACAATTTATTTTACTTTCTTAGAATTGGTTTTTAAAAATAATTCACTGCCTAGAATAATTAGTATGGTCTCATTTCTAATAATTAGAACCATGTACTCTTATTACTTTTAAATTTCCTGACAAGAAACTTAGAGCACACTTTTAAAAAATGAATAACGTTTATAGTGGGAATATTTAGCCTTATTGTTTTGTTTTATTTAAAATATTCTAAATTCATGGTATCTTTTAAACATTCTTTTTCTTTTTATCTGTCCTATATTTTAGAAATCTTGTGAATACAGAATATATACTGAATATTTCTATAAAATCCAAATTGATCCACATAATTTGGTGTTGCAATATATACAAAATAAAACATACAAGAGTTGTGGTTTTCATGCCACACAACTATTTTTCAAACCCCTGATATATACACATACATTTATTTCTTTCATATAGATTGAATCTATTGTAGACATTAGTATTTTGCTTTTTTTTTTTTGAGTCGGCATCTCACTCTGTCGCCCAGACTGGAGTGCAGTGGCCACTCCCGGCCACCGCAGCCTCGACCTGCTGGGCTCCGGTGATCCTTCTGCCTCACCCTTCCAAGTAGCCGGAATTAAAGGCATGCACTACCACACTCAGCTGATTTTTTGATTTATTGTAGAGATGAGGTCTTGCTGCCCAGGTGGGTCTTGAATCCACGGGCTCAGGCAATCCACTCACCTGAGCCACTGAGCCCGGCTAATATTTTGCTTTTTTAACATATGAGAAAAATGAAGCTGTGAGATATAAGATTTGTACAACATTTACAGCAACTAATTTACTAAGTCAATAATAGAAATCTTTTAGAAAAATATCAATTAACTGTCCTTTGTATGACTGCCTTGTTTCTGCTCAAATGAATGCAACCCTACCAGACACATTATTAATCTTACTTGTTCAAGTTTATTCAAGATTATATCTATTATCTCATAGTTTGATTGAATGTTGACTCTTCTGATTTATGATACAGGACATAGATTGTGATAACTAGTGACATTTTGATTTTGAAATGCTAACACTCAAAGAGTTTCATTTTTTGAACTCTCAGTGAAAAATAAAATGTCTACTAACATTTCTGTCCATGGAAGTAGTTTGTGAAAGACTAAGTCACCTATCAGTCACCCAACAAACATTTTTGAGGGTCTCATAATTGCCAGGAAGTATGCTCAGTGGATGGATATAGGAAAACAATAACAGAGGGTCCTGCATCAAATAAAATGATTTCTAAAGTCTATATAATTATATAAATATGTAAGTAATTATATTAATAAATAATGCCAGTAAATATGGTAAAGGTAATGGTAGAGAAAATATACAGGGATATGTGGACTCACAGGAGAGTCAGTATGCAAGAATGCCTACAAACATCACAGAAAAGTCTATAAAACTGAAGTGAGCCCAGCAGAAAAATATATAAATGTGCCTTGCAAGAACTACAGGAATTGCACTTGGTACACACAATATATACATACTGCACTGTGAAAGGGTATTATATATTCTGAGAAATACACATAATTCTTTGTCTTTATTCACCAAAATTTTTCAAACCAGAGTGCTTGAATATAATATTTTGCAACTATTGAATATAAATCCTACCTATATTGATATATTTACAAAAGTATGTTTTTTCTCATATCAGCAGGATGGCAATATATATTTCATGAATAGAAAAATCTGTTGTACAAGTTTGAATTAAAACTTTAAACAAATTTATTTAATAAAATCCTCTTATATTGACATATCTTGTAAATCTCTAAGCAACAGTGTTTCCCATGCTTGGTCACGTTCACAGTTGAGAGAATAACACATGCATAACCATACCCTATTCTTACAATTGCATCCATACACTCTCACATTCATTTACATGCACATTCACACTCATTGAACATTACTCAGGTATCATTTTACACACACACACACACACACACACACACACACACACACACACAACACAGAGGGATTATTTCCTCTCTCTTTCTCTCATAAGCAAAACTCACATTAACTCTCATTACATGACTGCCTGACTCCTCCTACAAATATGACAAATAATTTATGGAGTAAAATTTTTTCAAGATATAATGATTCTATAAACTTATACAAATTTGATGACAATTGAAACTAATTTCATACCTTGCCATTCAGAAATAATTATTATCATTTTAAAGTTATATTTTGATATTTAAAACTCTCACAATGTTCACAAATAATTATTTTCAATGAAAAGTAGCAGTCATTTTCATTTGAAAATACTTAACTGGACTTTCACCTTAATGTTTTCTAAAAAAGAAAATGTTTATTCTCATGAGACTTCTTCAATTTATTATTCACGAAGCTTAAACACTTATCCTCCCCTACCAAAAGTATTCCTAATCAACAACAGCATAATGAGTAAAACAAAACTTTTGAACAGTAAGTGTAAATTCTTACTAAGAACTGATAATGTATTCTATCTTACTCATTTGGTATTTAAGTGGCTGCAAAACTGAATAAATCTTCCTCTATTATATAACAGCCACTAACAACCATTTTCTATAACTGATAAATTCTTGTACAGGAAAATGTAGCAAAATATTAAATATTTTATAAGTTCATTAATGTTCAAAATAATAAATTTATTAATTTATATCACTGAAATACTTCACAATCATTATTACAAATTTTATGCTGAAATTTAAATAACATTTGTTTACATTTTCTCCTCATAAAAATAATATCAGCTCAGAATGGAGAAACTGTAAACCACAGAAATATATAATACGAGCATTATAAAAGTCAGCCATATTATCCTCTTCTAGGAATATTGAATATTGAAATGTAGATGTTTGCTATTAGTTGTTCTCTTTGATCTACATACACACACACATACACCCATATACACTTTAAACATTGAATATTTACTATGCACACATTTTTTATAATACCATGTGCTATGTAATATATATGGTGAACATTTCCTCAGGTCATTAGATATCTTTCTAAAATACAGATTTTGCAAACACACACACACACACACACACACACACACACACACACACATTCTGAGGACATTTCAAGAGTCTGTGAGTGACAGTGAAAACGGAAAGACTTCTACTTTCTACAGAAAAGCTAAATTTCAGGGGTCGAACTTTGGTTTCAAGATTAACCTGTGATTCCATGGGGAGGACATAGAACAACACACCAGAATTTCTCCTGCCCTAAACCATGATCTTCAATTCATCTTTTACCAGGTTTTATTTATTTGTCCATTTATTGATTGATATAAAAAGCAGAAGTTGCTAATCCTCGCTTATAATTTTTTCTACCCATTTAAATTTGGGAACACTGATTTAGAAAAATACCTCTTAAAAGTCCATCCAAAATTGCTAATAATGTAAAGCTCTGAAAACTCTTTAGATGAATAAAATAAAAATCATGAGAACTATATTCAGATTTATATAGATGGCACTGCCTCAACCTACCTAGAAAATAAAAACATTATCAAAATACATATTCACATTCATAGTACACAGAGGAAGTAGCAGTATAAAATCCATTTAGAAATGCTATATGTGTTCCTCTGAATCATATTCCACCTTTATATAATTATATTCAAAGTTAAACTGTGTATAATTGATGCATGAACTGACCATATCATCTGCTAACCTAAGGGAATTTTCTCTAGCGGTATTTGTTTAATAGCATTTCAAAATAATTTTGTTATTAAAAGTTATCTCATGAGAATTTTGAAACTATCTATGAAATTAACTAATGCTACCAGGCATCCCTAGGTGGTTTTCCTATGCATTTTATAACCTGCTAATTCTCGGTGATTCCTTTTAGAATTAGGGACAGATTTCATTCAATTATGTTGAGATATTTGAACTTCTATGTGCATTTGTGTTGCTGTTTTATGATACACTTTTATAAAGACAAGTCAAATAAACCTCTAGCATAATGATCTGCTCAAGGTAAAAAATTATAGGTATTTTTATTTAATAAGAATTAATGTGATATTATCATATATATAGGTGATTTTAGAAGATCTAAAGACGGCTTGCTTAATTAATTGTAGGACACAATATTGCTGAGGCCAGGAGAACCTACTTTGGCTCTTGGACAAGAGATAGTGCATGGTGAGCAATATGTCTCTGAGATGTGCCATGTTGAGTTAATGCCCATAAAGTACAATTTAAATGTTCATCTATATAAAATAGAATTATATAATAATTGATGGAGTTATTCTGAAGTATTATAGCTCCAAATGTTGTGTCTTTAATCATGGAAGGTTTGCTAATCCCCATTCTGTAATTATATTTAACAATTGAGTTATTTCTTGTGACATTCACTGGGTATGTATGCTAATGACAAGATCAATTCTAATTTAATTGTTGGGGGAATAAGTCCCTGAACTTCTATTAGTAGCCTCTGTGAAGGACACTTTATCTAGCAGTTCTATGTGTAAATTAAATCACATTAAACTTAGTCATGTCACAGATTATAAAAGCATCTTTTTCTAATAATGGTCCCAATTGACTATAGTTTATGACAGTCTTTGGCACTGGTAAACTCTAGAACCCTTCAAGTGATTTCAGTACTTGTGATCTGATAATGATCTAGTATTGGTTATATATTACAGCATTCATATCAATAAGAAAGCTGCATTTTGTGTATTTACATTTATGGAAATTTTTCTCTGAGAGTTTAGAGGAAAAGTAAAAAAATGTTATAGTCTAAGTTTTCTCAAAGAGAAGCATCAGTTAATGAAATGTTAACTTTTGTCCTCCTGTTTAACTGATAGTGAGCTTTTTCAACACCCTTTATACATGTAATAACAATAGGTGTCCATATTCACAGTTTTCCAATTCTTGGAAAACAGTGGACATATTAGTTTTGTTTTTCTTTTAAGAGACAGTATTTTTAACTGAAGGGTCATAATTTTCTTGATTTTTAACTTTTTTTAACCTTCTAGTGCTCATTGAACACTTTTAGCTACTTGATGGAGATTTCGTTTAGCAATTACCCATTCTAATTCAATATTCAAATTAAGTCTCCATTTCAGACAGAAGCTCATTTACAAAAAAAGAAATAATGTTTCCTTTAGTTTAGATGTTAGATCTACCCCCGAACAATGTTTGTAACATTACTGGATTCTGTTTTGGACATCTCCTATAAATTAATCTTTTTCTCCTAAATTTTGAATCTTTTCCAATCTACTCTTAATGAAAAGACTTATAAAACAGACTATGTAGTTAATTTACTAAGTTTTCGCTCCCTTTCAAGGCCAAGAACTATTTGTTTAAACCTTCAAAATACAAAAAAAAATCAATAAAGGCAGTTCAAAGAAATATTTCAGAGCTGAGATGGCTGTTGAAACAACTTTGTTTGGCCAAGAGAACAACTGAATTTGGGCCAAAGTGTCTAGAGATCTTGCATGAATGTCCAAAGTTCTTGTAGAATGCTTCAAAGTATAGCCTTCAAAACAATCTTGATGGAGGTGCCAACAACTGAAGACAAAGACTACCGTTCAATGTCAGAAACAAAACTTAAATTAACTACTTGCCAAAGATGGGACCTCTGTATTGTAGAACACTGCCTATTTGAACAAAGCACACTGTTGGTTTTGTATAGGGTTATAAACAGTGTGGAATTCAAATTTTAGCAAACTATAAGAAGAGATCAGAAGAGGGGGGCTGCCACTGACTGACATTCTGAATCACAAATACGTATAGAAAGTTTTCATAGATTATGGTGTGTTTTAAACTGGTCTTAGTGACTACATGTTACTATAATTAAAGAAAATGCTATCATTTCCTTTCTAAGAATAGCAAAAAAAAAACTATTCTAAGACTGTATATTAATCAAATAAAACACTATAGTCAATTGCAGACAATTATAAAATTATTTTATCATTATTATTAGCTATGATTTGCCTCTTCAATGAGTTAATTCAGCCATAGCAATAGTAATTAAGTCCATTTCTTTGCATGAATCTTTGGAATAAATATCAAAGAATTTTCTCCGAGGGCCCAGTAAAGTACAATCTGATATTATATGAAACCTAATGATTAATGGTAATATATTTCTGTGTAGGTAATCTTTTGTGTGCCTTCATGTTCTAAATATTACATAAAACTGCTTGATTTACATTATGTAATGCCTGGTCAGAAATTGACTTGATTATCTTTATCCAAGAATTTGCAGGGCATCCATCTTAATCATATTATAACTAAGAAGAAAACAATTAAAATCCTATCCTTGTTCAGTTCATTTCTATCTGATAAAACTAAGTTGATAATTCACCCTACCACTAAAACTCTCCTCCTTATTTGCTCTCCATTTCCACAACATGCACTGTTACTCACATAGATACTCAAGTCAAAAAACCATGACAAAACAACTCTTCTATTTACTCATATACCAAAACGTATGACAATCCTGATGACTCTGCTTTCAAATTATATTCCTAACTTCTATTCCCGCTATCTTCTTTTGTCTGATCCTGTTTTCCACTTCCTATGAATCTTTCATCCCTCATTCCATTCTCATTCAGCATTCAGACTAATTTTTTTTTTTTTTTAAGTTGGAGTCTCACTCTGTTGCCCAGACTGGAGTGCAGTGGCTGCTCCTGGCCACCGCAGCCTCGACCTGCAGGGCTCCGGCGATCCTCCGTCTCAGCCATCCAAGTAACTGGAACTACAGGCGCACACTACCACGCCCGGCTAATTTTTTGATTTATTGTAGAGATGAGGTCTTGCCAAGTTGCCCAGGCAGGTCTCGAACCCCTGGACTAGCGCAATCCCCTCACCTCGGCCTCCCAAAGCGTGGGATTACAGGTTGAGCCACCGAGCCTGGCCCAGACTAATTTATTAAAACGTAAATCAGATCTCGACACTCCCCTTTTCAAACACCCAGTGGTTTTCTAGCTATTTCACCTAGGAACTCTGGTCACTGGCAACTTCTCCATCTTCATCTTCTGCTACTCCCTCACACTCTGGATCATTCCACTTCTACACATACTATAAAATCTATCAACACAAATTCTTAAAACTTGCTATTTTCTCTGGGATTTAAATGCCAATATATTTGTGTGGCTTACTCTTTTTTGTTTGTGTCTCTTAAAAAAAATAAAAACTTTTCAACATAAAAGAATCATCCTCAACACACTTATTTTCTCATCTTGCTTTTTTAAAACAAATTGCTTCCTCACATATTTTTTATCTGTTTATTATCTATTTCTATGCCTCACTGAAGAAAAGATTTTTTTTCATTGCTACATTGGCAGCACTAGTAAAACATCTGGCATGTAGTAATCATGCATCGATAGCTCGTTCTAGGACTTATAGTGAAAAATTGAAAGTTGAGGTTAGATATGTGATGTCCCTTCTTTCTGCCATAGAACCTATTTCACTGTAGTCTAGCTCTCAGTTTCACATAACTGACACTGAATATGCAAATCAAGCTCAGTCATTATGAGCCAGGAAGGTACTTCATGAATGAATGTGAGATCCCTTCTGAAACAATATTCTTCTAATGAAGATTTAAAAAATTTTTCCTCTTGAGTCTTGTCTTCTGTACTTTAAAAGCAAGGAAACAGACAAACATAAGACAATCTGAAATTTTTAAAATATTCTCTTAATGAAGGCTTTTCCAAACTCATGTGTAAAACTGATCACGGGTAGAACTGACCACTGGTGATCATTGTAAACTGCTCCTTTAGTAAGTAAGCATGTGCAGACTCACAGGCACCACTGTCTTTATTTAATATTTAGTATTCTTCAACAAAAGAACTACCTATACCTGAAAAACAAATGAAGAAATCAACAGATGGCATTTTTGTTTAATTTTTAGCTCATTAATTATAATTTATTTGATTTATTTATATATTTAATTGCAATTAAATGCAATTTAATTTATATTAATCCTATATCTTCATTCTTCAAGTATTTATGAAAAACCATCAAATGCTTAGATTTTGTTAATGAAACAAGACCAGAATCTTTTGAGATTAACAATGTGTCTTTCAGTATAACTCTTTTTTTTTTTTTTTTTTGAGTTGAAGTCTCATTCTGTTGCCCAGACTGGAGTGCAGTAGCTGCTCCCAGTCACTGCAGCCTCTACCTGCTGTGCTCCAACGATCCTTCCGCCTCAGCCTTCCAAGTAGCTGTAACTACAGGTGCGCGCTACCACGCCCGGCTAGTTTTTGATTTATTGTAGAGATGAGGTCTCTCCACGTTGCCCAGGCGGGTCTCGAACCCGCAGGCTCAGGCAATCCACTCACCTCAGCCTCCCAAAGCACGGGATTACAGGCTGAGCCACTGAGCCCGGCAGTATGACTCTTTTTAAAGAGAAATAATAAAATTATGATTTCTGACTTGCAGAAATCTTATCCTGCATTCCTAGGTGTATGAATGCTGTTCATCACTGCTACCTAATTGTGATTTCCATCCACATTAGCATGAGTATAAATATCTATGAGCCTGAAATTCAGACAAGCCTCACAGCCAAATTCCTTTGAAACTTAAAATATGCAAGTGAATAAAAATTCAGTTGTCTCCAATATATAGGCCTATAATTATTTTGCATTTGCTTCTGCATATAGTTCCAACTGTAGATGGTCATCTCTCCCTTTTATAAATGCCTGGAATGCTTAGGCATTCTTCAGTTTTGAAGACAAATTAGTAAAATACATTCATGTCCTGAAGTGTGGACTGCATGAAGAATATGTGTGTATGTAAATGATTAGATGGCATTAATCTCTAATTAAATAACCATTAATAATAAAGGTGAGAATTATTAATCAACATAGCTGTTAAACAATAGTTGTTCATCATATCTTGCTCAGAAAAGTAAAACTTGTTTAAAGTCTCCTTGGGCATAGCAGCCATGAAGATTTTATGCCCCCAACTGTGTCTAATACAAGTACATGAACTGATTCTGTGTGTCTCATCACATTTCCTCTCTTAGTGACATCATGTTAATGGCTTGAAATCCGCCATGATGGGATTAGTTACACCATGAAAATTGGCAAACATTACAAATCACAACTTGGTTGTGTGAGTATGTATGGAAAGATGTGTTTACTAAGAACAACTCTAATGGTGTTAAATTATCCAAAATTTTTTTTTTTTTTTTTTTTTGAGTTGGAGTCTCGCTCGGTCGCCCGGACTGGAGTGCAGTGGCCGCTCCCGGCCACCGCAGCCTCGACCTGCTGGGCTCCGGCAATCCTTCCACCTCAGCCTTCCGAGTAGCCGGAACTACAGGCGTGCGCTACCACACCCGGCTGATTTTTTGATTTATTGTAGAGAAGAGGTCTCGCTGCCCAGGCGGGTCTCGAACCCGCGGGCTCAGGCAATCCACTCACCTCAGCCTCCCAAAGGCGGGGGATTACAGGCTGAGCCACCGAGCCCGGCAAATTATCCAAAATTATATTGAATAAATATCTGAATGAATCTCACTTATTTATTGCAAATACTCCATTATTAAAACAGTTTATTTTCAAAGTCTTTGGAATTTAATAGAGTTCAAAAAGGACAGATGGTGTTGGAAATAATTTGTTGTGAACAACGTATTTTATGAATTGTAAATGGCATCTGTTCTGATGATGAAAAGCAATCTAAACTTCATATTTCTGTATATATAATAACTTGGTGTATTCACAATTCCAAAGATTCATGAATAAATAAAATACATAAGTCATTTATTCTTTAGTGTTCTTAAAATAAAAATGAATTTTCAGTGCCCGGAAATCCATTCTTAGTTCATGGAATGTTCATTTTGCATCTCAGAAATGTACTTTGTATGAAGTATAAGTCTAGGATAACAATAAAATAGTTCCAGTGCCATTTTTATTATTTAGAAGTTTGTGTTTTAAAATGTGACATAAAATTCATGCAACATATTTTATTTTATGACTTTTATTTGAAATAGGATTTTTTTTTTATTCTGAGAAAACAAACTTGCCTAGCTACATTTTAATACTTTCAGTATAATGAATTATAGGATTTTTGAAATCTGAATGCAGGTAACTATTATTAAGGGGTCTAAATTATGTTAGTTTATATTACAGTCAGATGCAAAGTAATTAATCTTCTTTTAGGATGAGTATTTCTAGCATCTAGTAACTGCGATGTGGTAACAGCATTTTTTTAAGCATGAGAGCAATTGATAAATCTTGACATGCTAATGTAATATGAAGAACAAAATGCTGTATTTTCATATGTCTGAGTATATAAAAGAGTATTTAAATATTTTGATAAAATGTCATTTTAGATTCTGTCAGAGATAGAGAATCAATTGATATCCCTCCAATTGTAACTTGGATTTTTATAGTCCTTCATTGATAATAAAGCATCACTGAATAATTGTTAAGAATGTGAACTTTATCCTTTACTACATCTAAGATCTTGAAGGAGTGAAGGTTTCAGTTCCACATTTTCCTCAGTGGTTACATGAAAATCGAAATAGTATAAACTAGCCGGGCTCGGTGGCTCAGTCTGTAATCCCGTGCCTTTGGGAGGCTGAGGTGAGTGAATTGCCTGAGCCCGCGGGTTCGAGACCCGCCTGGGCAGCGAGACCTCATCTCTACAATAAATCAAAAAATCAGCCGGGCATGGTAGCGCATGCCTGCAGTTCCGGTTACTCGGAAGGCTGAAGCAGAAGAATTGCCGGAGCCCAGCAGGTCGAGGTTGCAGTGGTCGGGAGCGGCCACTGCACTCCAGTCGGGGCAATAGAATGAGACTCCAACTCAAAAAAAAAAAAGAAATAGTATAAACTTTAAATGGTTTCCATGATGATTAAATGAGGAAATATATGTAAGACATATAGAACAATATCTGATACATTGATACATTATTAAGTACTCGATAAATATTAGCTTATTTTTTTCTTTTTACTTTTCATTTACTTCCTCACATATTCACTCTAAGTTTATTCATGCATTTACTTCTTCATTTATTCAGTTACATTCTGAAATGACTACTAGGAGAGGAGATCCAAAAAAACCAGGGATTAATTTTTGGAGTGCAGACCACTTGTAGAACATCCTTCGCCTGCCAAGTCAGTGTTCTAGGAACCCATCTGCATCGGTGTACAAGCTAGCACATTGTTGAGAGAGGTGTTAGGCTTCTGCGAATTTTTTACTTTCTTTGTTCGGTTGGTTTTTTTTCAGATTATTTCAATGCATTTGCTCCTTTCATGATTTACACGAACAACCTGCCCACACTGAGCTGAGTGTTCATCAGGTTTTGACCAAAAATGGCGTGACTCTTGTCCCCCATCCACCCTAATCACCTGATCTTGCCCTGAGCAACTTTTTTTCCATGTTTGTTTCCCCAGATGAAAAAAGTCCTCATAGGGAAACATTTTGCTGATATGGAAAAGGTGAAACAAAAAATAGCAGAAACATGGAAAGGCATTAAAATTGACAAGTTCAAAAGCTGTTTTGAGCAGTGGGAAAACATCTTGATATGTGTATTGCATCAAACTAAGAGTATGTTGAAGGTGACTGAAGTTTAAACATGTAAGAATAAATACAAATTTTTAATAAGTGAATTCCATTTTGGGGGAACCCCCTCATCTGTGATAATCCTTGTCATAGCTCTTCATGTTGATGAGGTGAAAAGCAGTAAAGAATTAGAAGTATCTCTCTTGCTAAAATGGAGAAATCCTCCTGAGGATTAAGCAGATATAATGTATTTATGTATATTATTAATCGTTAGTATTTTTAAATTTTATTCTTTATACTTTGTATCTGCCCATTCTCAATGATTTCTTTTCATTTTAAAGCACTTACCTAGCCACAGAGTTTGGCACTGGTACCTTTCTGTCTCCCATCAATAGATTTATAAATCAATACTCCAGAAAGAGATGTTGCTACAATTTAAATTAGTAATGATAAAACATTCTGTAAGAAGGATAACTACTACAAACATGCTTTCCCCCCCCCCCAAGAACTAGTAGAAATAAAATATGATTTGCTTATGTTTTGATTCATTGCCATTTTTTCTCTAGATAAAATTTGTAAGAGTAAATGTTAAATAATTGCAGCTTTCAAGTGAGGAACAGTTTACTTATCTTTGAACCATTTAAGGAATGGATAAAGTCAGTAGTTTTGCATCACTTTAAATTGCTTATTATTTTAATTTCATTTCTGATTTTCTTTTATAGAGAATATTATGACTGTGACATTGCACTGACAAATGCAGGGGTGTGGATGGAGGGGGACAGGCAGTAAAAGAATCATAAAGGTAAAATTGATGAGGGTAATCAGTTTACTGAAAATTACCTAAAGAAACAAATTTCACCCTCCATTAGCTTTAGTACACACAGACAGAAATGATACAGGATGCTTATTTCTCCCTCTTTTGGATGCTCTGTTCCAGGAGCATTATTTGTTAGTTTACAGCACTTTTATGCACTGGCAAATTTCACCTGTTAACTTTTCTAAGTAGCTCAACAGCAAGAAATTCAAAACATACATTTATCATAATAAAAAAATTGTAGATTAGTATGATCAGGAAAAGATAATGAAGAAGAGTCAAATATGACCACTTTTGCTCTTACAAACCATCCTGTTGATTGTTAAGATAAATTTATTATGATTAAATAAAAAACATGAACAAGCACATTTGATTAATCCTATGTTGTTTAATAATTTAACTATAAGGCATTCAAACCATTTAAGTTTGAAAATTTGAAGTTGTAGGGTGTGCAAAGGAAATTAGTGGACATTATAGTTGTTTAATATTTTATTATTTGAGTACTCATAATAAGTTTGTAGTCACTGCAGCATTTGAGGTTACACTGAGTAGATAAAATTTACATATTATTATCCGACATTGCTAAGGGAAGATTAGAGTATTTTGATAAATGAAATAAGTAGTCCAAAATAATATTTGTATATTGAAAATAAAAAACATTTTAATTGCAAAAACAAAAAAATTTTCACTCCTATGTAAGTATATTAACTCAAGCAAAATCCCATTTATTCTCAACAAATATATGTTTTACACTAATCAAAAATGTATTATTCAATTAATCCAGACTTATAAATGAGAGTTTGTCTACTCTTTGACTATTTCCACATTACTAAGAAGAGTCATGCTGTTTGATGAATATTGAGGTATTCTAGTAAATTAAGAAAGTGAAGTCAGAAATATGATTGCAATTATTTGATATTTATATATTAACTTTTCTTCGAATATAAAAACTGTAGATACAATTGATCTACATATCTGCATATAGGATACAATTGATTATTGGAATCTCTAAGGAAGAAATTTCACTTTGCATTTGTACTCCAAATTAATATCTATTTAAAGGAAGGAAGACATATCACATGATTTTTCATAGAGAGAAATAAGTTTTGAAAGATTTGCAATAATAATCACAAATATGAAATAAATCTTTTTCTAAAAGATAGTATCAAGAATTATGGTGTTTTTTTGGGTTTTTTTTACATAGTTGAATTTTTCTTTTTTAAGATATTTTGAGTTTTGAGATTTCTTACTGTGAGAGCATTTTGCATTTACTTGACTTTCTATGTAAGAGTCAACTCATACTGACAACTAAGAAACTGACAAAAGAAATACCTCTGCTATATCCTCATAAATTTTTAATTGAAACGATGGTAGTTTTTTGTCATTAGTATAACTATTTAAGATGATTGAAGCATTATTCCAATGTTTTCCAGGTATGTGGAAATTGACTTTTCAGGGAACTATTTAACAACAAGTTTTATTTTGTTTTTTGGTATTCTGTAGTTGAACCTTAGAACATAGTTATTCAAAGTGTTCCTTGGACTTGAAAACTTGATATTAATTCAGTCTTAGTCCTATTACAGAGCTACTGAAATTTTAAAGTTGAAAATTAGTCTTGTAAGATTATAATGGAGGAGAGAAAGATATGATTTCATAAAAATTATACTTCTACCAAAAATAACACCAATAAGTTAAACAGAATGTTAGGCTAACTCTATTTTTGACTGCATTTATATCATTTTCACACAGCAAACATTGATCTAAATTAAAACTGTATTGGGAAATAAATGTATTTAATTCACAAAAAATAGAAAATCAAACATTGTTATCCTAAGTTTTTTGGTCAAAACTAGTAATAGTACTGAAAATGGAAATGCAAGAATTAATGACACATTTGATGTAAAAGAAAACTAGCTTTCAAAAGGAAGAAAGTATTGGCCACGTTATCTGCCTGAGAAAATTTAATATATGTTAGATTTTTGTTTATTAACAAAGCAAGAACAATTATTGTCATGTCATCAAGACATCAAGAATGAAATTAAAATTGCATAACAACATTGTAAAGTAATAAAGGATAAAAGAAAAAAATATATCTGGTAATTAACAATGAGAGCAACAGTAATAAAACTCAGTTTTAATTTTATTCTGATTATAAGAAGTTAACATTAAAGTGATTAGGAAAAAATTGAGCTTTGTGTTAGCTAGTTGCAAGGAATTTAAATAAGAAATTTACCTATCACTAGCCATTATTTTACTTTTGAACTAGTCTAAAATAAATTTGAACTAAGGTTCTTTCCAGAATAAGTTAATAAATTATATGAATGAAACACTTTGTTCACAAACTTCTTTTTAGCTATGTGAAAACATCCAAAGATGCTGAAGAATTTTGACATTTTTTTTCTAAAAAATCTGAGACTCTGTTAGTCAAGTATTAACATGTCATAATTAGTTTATTTTTCTGTATGTAGATGTGAGATTTTTTTTGTTGTCAGTTTTTTTTAAAGAATCATCAAAAAGTTAGTGATGTTTCTTTTTTATAATTCCAGGTTATCACTGAAATTGACTTTTGCAGTTTTTGTTGTTCTGATTAAATTTTTAAAGAGATATAGTTTCTTGTGTGTGTGTGTGTGTGTGTGTGTGTGTGTGTGTGTGTGTGTGTG
>NW_007252978.1:15648-32946 GCF_000164805.1 Carlito syrichta | reverse complement strand
GTAGTTTCTTTTTTTAAATGACATCAGTAACTTTACTTAGGTAAAAACTAAAGCAACTATTTATTGCTATTTAAATGTGACTGAATTTTTAAAAATTGTCTAACTTTATTAGAATAAAATTGTAATTTTTATTATTTTTTACTCAGCTCAAATTCATTTGCTTTCCATATATTTTTAGATGCTTTTTAAGTCATTAGGTACAAACAATACAAAAAGGTTTATAATTTTGTTAATGTAGTAGAGAATTCATATCCCGTTGTTGCTGTTTTTAGGTAAGACTTAGAAGACTTGTTTTTGAGTTCTCAACCTTACAATTTTATAACTACCTTATCTTGTAAAAAGTTAATTCTGCTGAGTATTTTCTATTATCCCTCTCACAAAATTTATATTGAAAAATTAAAATACATTTATAAATGCTTTTGGTAACCTGCAAGCATTCTTTATACATGCTATTATTTACAGGCACTAAAATGTCTCTTTCCTCATCTAAAACTGAAGTTTTTCAAAGATATTTTAATAGGTATGGTTTTTCATGGAAACTTTTAAAGTACAATGAAAAATGCTGTACTAAAATTATTGCCAAAATATGCTGCATGATTGATATTATATTGTTTTATATATATAATATCTTGAATCTGTTGCAAATAATACTTTCACAAATAAAAAGGATTAGCTGTGTGTTACAAGTGGAACACAGATTCTTATAATTATTAACATATTATTCATGTTATTCACTCATGTTATTATTCATGTTATTTATTAACATATTATTCATGTTATTCATTGTAGGACAACCTATAAAGGAATATATTTAAAACTAAATATGGTATATCTACATGTTACTTGGGTATATAAAAGCTTAGTAAATTTTTTTAACGTAACCTAACTTCCCTGAAGCTTGACTTCTGGCTTCTTCACTGTAAACTTGGAAGTCAATGCTGCTTTGCAGTGCTAAAATGTAATTTCGAGAATGAAATGAGGAGATATTGTGTCTATGTGCAAAGTTTCCATAAATGCGAGAAACTATGATTTTCATTTTCCTCATTTTAAATGATCTGAATAAATAATATTTGGAGATCTAGCAAGTTTTTAATATACTCACTGTTGGTTGATTTGAGAAGATTTAATGTTCTTATGATAAACTATTTCTTGCATCGTTTTTTATTTTAAAACTTCTTTCTTTTTTTTTTTAATTGTTTTTTGAGTCGGAGTCTCACTCTTGTCACCCAAGCTGGATTTTGGTGGCACACTCATGGCCACTGCCGCCTTGACTTGCCCGGTTCAGGAAATACTTCCGCCTCGGCCTTCTAAGTAGCTGGAACTACGGATGTAGCCCACCACGCCCGGCTATTGTTTTTAGTAGTTTTAGTATTAACTACTTAGCATACTTTCATTGAGTTATTTTCTATCTTAGCTTCATGAATTAAATACTTGTCAAATAAAGTTTTTGTATTTTATGATAATGAAATATTTTATTCTATCTATTTCATCTGATTATGGCTTTGGTAAAATCTTATATATTTTAATATGTTGATATTTCAATGTTGGAGATTTATGATTATTTTTCTCTAATCAAAATTTTTTATTGAAATTCATTTCATACTTATGCACACACATACACATAAACACAACCTTATAGCCATATACAGTAAACACAACCTTATAGCCATATACAGTAAACCTTATAGCCATATACAGTAAATGTGAAGAAAGTTTGATTAAAATATGCATAGATTTTGAGATACAATGCATTCTATTTTGTTCTATGTTATTTACTTTTCAACTATCCACTTGTAACAAAAGACTAGTCACAGTTTAAAAATTTGATCCGCGATTTGAAAAATATTGTTTGAAATATGTAAATATTTGTTTATCTTAAGAAAAAATGAGTTTTTAAAAAATATTCATGGAACCATTACAAAGATATATTGAATTCCAATGTACCAAATAACCTCTGAATTATCTGCCAATATAATTTCAACTCAGTACGTACATATGTGACTGAGACCACACTTTCTTTTAAATGACTTGAGTTGGCGAGAAGTTAGAAACAATAAACTATCACTTTTATTAGCTAAACAATATTTTAATTGCAAATTAATTTTTAAAACCAAACAGATCTTAAACATTTGCTTATACCTTCTCCATCCCATCAAAAATCTATCCTTTTGCATACCTACTGACATGTTAATCAAGTTAATCAGGCTGTATAATTCATTTGCACACTCCTTTCCTATTTTAAAACTGTCATTCTTTCTTCTTGAATGTTTTATTTTAAGCTGTCAATCATATTTCAGTAGATTCATATTCTATTCTATAGTTGAAAATATTCTGACAATAATGCTTGAATAATGTAATAATTAATAAAGGGAAAATCTATTTAAATATTTTTATAGTATATGAATTAGGTAAAGATAAAGCATAAAATAGTGTAAAATTTAAACTAAGATGCCAAATGCACATATAGTTGTTTATGAATCTTTGTAATTTACAAACAGTTTTAGAATACTTTTAACTTTAAACCTTAAAAAGGGAACTTTGCATCTCAACTCATTGATACTCTCATTACTTACTTGTATGTTTATTGCAAAATAACTATATGAAAAGGGCAATTTCGATAAAATCCTACATACTTGTAAAAAAGTGTGCAATACTTGTTTATTGCTGTTTGTGTCACCATCCCAAAATTTAAAACAACCGTATTTAGTTTTCTTGCATTTCTGTGGATCAGATATTTTGGCTTCACTGTGTTCGTTTGGGAGATTATTTTAATTAAAAAAATTTTTTTTTTATTATAAAGATGTGGAGTACAATTCAGGGTTAGGTATACAAATGTTGATTATGCAGTTACTCTTGTTGATGAGGTATGCCCCTCCCTCCCCTAGTGGTTCCTTCAACTGCCAATCTCACCCTTCCTCCCCTGACAATTTCCCACTACTGCCAATCCCTTTCTTATAGTATTGTAATTGCTCAAGTTCTGCTTATGAGTGAGAACATAGGGTACTCTGTTCTTTGTTTCTGTGCTAGATCACTGAATATGATTGACTCTAAATTCATCCAAGTTGCTGTGAAGTCCATATATTTATCCTTTTTTAATGACTGCATAATATTCCATTGCGTATATGTACATTTTTTTTTTATCCAGTCCAGCTTCAATGGGCAACATGGTTGGTTCCATGTTTTTGCTATTGTGAATAGAGCTGCAACAAACAAATGTATGCAGGTATCTTTTTTGTAGAAGGATTTGAGCTCCTCCGGGTATGTTCCCAATAGGGGAATTGCTGGGTCATATGAAAGATCAATTTCTAGTTCTTTTAGAAATTGTCACACTGTCTTCCAAAGAGGTTGCACTATTTGCATTCCCACCAGCAATGTAGAAGCGTTCCTTTTACTCCGCATCTGCTGTTGTTTGCTTTATTAATGATGGCAGAAGATTAAAACAGGACCCCTACCTATCACCATACACAAAAAGTAACTCTAAGTGGATCAAAGATCTAAACATAAAACCTCAAACTATAAGAATCTTAGAAAATGCAGGAGACACTCTTATGGAAATTGGAACTGGTAACCAATTCCTATTCAGAACCCTAAATGACCATACCTTAAGAAATAAGATAGACAAGTGGAACCTCATCAAACTAATGAGCTTCTGCAAAGTAAAATAAACCAAGAGAGCAGGGAGACAGCCCACAGAATGAGAAAAAATATTTGCCAAAAAATATCTGACAAAGGCTTAACATCTAGTTGGGAGATTCTTATGTCTCTATTAACTAGCTGTGTTGATGAAGCAGCTTTCATACTGTGGTGGTGGTGTATCAGCTAACATTATCTCACATGACAACTGTTTTGTGCTGACTCTTCACTGAGACATTCTCTCCTATTGTCTGTTGTCTCTAATCCTTACAAAGAATGGGAGGGATTACTTTTTAATAGGTCTCTCAGGGCAGCAGCCCTTTTGGTGTGAGAGTCAAAAATACAAGACACAAGATGTCTTGAAATTAGTATAAAAAGTTTTACTACTTCACATCTGTGCCCTTCTGTTTGTTAAACAAGTCACAAGGTAATCTGAGATTCAAGAGTGATGGAGAAATAGAGGCTATTTCTTGACAGGAAAAACATCAGTCATAGTCATATTTCAAAGGGTATACATAGAGTAGTATGGTGAATGTTTGGATATTTGTGCTATTTCCCATGTAATGTATTTTAAACTTTAATAATATTAAGATATTCTTTAATGGGAAAATAAAGTCCTCATTCAAATTTTTAAAATAATTTTAATTATGTATGTACTATCATTAATTTGTTCCTAAAATCTTCTTTTATATAATTTTCAATTCAAAATTAATTTACAAAATTACATAAAACAAAACTTAAAACTTAAAAACCGAATTAAATGTATGATTTAGTATTGCTGGGTTTAATTTGCCAATCTGGGTTTGACACACAAAAAAAGTATTTGTAGTTTCTTTATTTGCTTCTTGTTGATTTAATTCTTTTTTACTTTAAGGGTGATGAACCAAAACATTAAGCAACACTATCATTGCAGAATAATAACTGTATCCTTTTAAATAATAAGTTAGTATAACCAATTATTTTATTTGCTTTGAAAATGCAATCTATTGAATACCCAGAATGCTGTACTGAAGAAACAGTATTGTTCTATGAACATTTCCTCATGTACTATTGCTTCAGACACAATATTTTAGATGTTCAGCAAATGTCATCTTTTATTCTTGCAAGTTTATTTTATAGAAATATTGGCATCCAGGTATTTGTCTTTTCTTAGAGCCACAGGTGACAATCTCTCCTAGAGTGTGGTTTTGGTTACCTGATACTGAACCAACACACATGGAAACAGAGCTGAAGGATATAAGACTTTGTCTCGATGACACTTCTGACATCCAGAATTTTGCATGCTTGACATCAATGGAATGTTCAGATTTATAAACCTCTAAGCTTTCAATTTTACTTAAGTCACTTAGAACTGGTTTTTTAATCACAAGCTACAGAAATGGTAGTAACACAACAACATTTCTCAAATCTCTTAATGTAGTATTATAAATGTTTATGGCATAACTATAGGCTTTGTAGAGCTGAAGCTATTAGCTTATTGAATGCCAATTCTTTGTAACAAGTATATTCTGCCACTTCGGTTTATTATTTGGAAAACCTTAAAAACCCTGTCTTAGAGCATGGGTAATATCATTTACTCTTTAGTTGGCATGGATTCAACATTTACTTGTTAAATTGAATAATTTTCTTTATTTTTATTAAAGCATATTATTTTCTCACATTTTTATTTTTATTGCAGCAAACAAAATTTGCATTTACAGGATTAAAGTGTAAATACCTTTACACTGTCAATCAAGTTCATTAAAGAAAAGCCAAAGCAACATTCAGTATAATCACAGGACAATTTCTGTTGATGGAAGTGAGGTGTGAATACGTCAGCAGCTAAATGTGATTGTAATCACACCAAACTATGTGATTTGGAAATTGCTATAAGCATAATAATAAATTTTAGATCATTATTTAAACATTTTCATCATTAAGAATGATTTTAGAAACCCCATTTGGGTATCTTATTTTTACAGATAAATTATTATAGGTAAATTATTTTGCTGATCAGTAAATAAAATGGCAACCAGCTTCTCCTAATTGTCATATTTTCAACTTCTTAGTAAATATCAATAACATTTATTTTATTCATCATTGTTATTAATTCATATTGGTAGTTTTCCAAAACAATTTATATTTCATTTATTTAAAATATAGTCCCTAAATAAATGGCCTTTAACAATATACACAACCTCTAAGGCATGTATCACTTTCATTCCCATATCAAAAGTACATTCCACCCAGGATTCCAGTATACTGCTAAAACGTTGAATCAGAAAACAAAATAATCCTGTGTCAATAAAAAAGTAATAAATTATTTATCAATTTATCCTTATGCAATATAACCAAAATAATGTCTAAGTAATATTTAGTCACAATTATTTGACAATACATAGAAGTATAAGAAGCAAAATATGGAGAAAAAGATGAGATGCTTGAAGAGAAAGAGGAGACAGTGGAAGGAGTATAAAAAGGGAAAACACAAATTTAAAGGAAAAAGTAAAAATAGCACAAAATTTCAAGTTTTCAGATTATATCTTTTTTTTTCTAAATATATCGAAGCCAAATAGTATAGATTCAGAATAATTTAACTTCCTTAATAATATTAGGAAAGTATCCTTAAATTTTATTTCAAATTTTATTATTTTGTCTTTTTCTTTAGAAATCTCAATTTTATACATATACATGCACATTCAGTAACACTGCCATGAACCAAAGAAAATTGTTCACATTAAGAATACTATAGTTATTACTATTATTATTTTTAAAGACAAGTTCTATCTGTGTCACTCAGGCTGAGTGCAATGACACAATCATAGTTTGCCATTGCCTTGACCTTCTGGGCTCAAGTGATCCTCCTACCTCAGCCTCCAGAGTGGCTGGGACTTACAGGCATGCACCACCACATCTGACTAATTCTTAATATATTTTTTAAATGTAGAAACAGTCTCACTACATTGCCCAGGCTGGTCTTGAATTGCTGGGTTCAAACAACCATCCTGCCTTGGTCTTCTAAAATAACCATGAGATTGCAGGCAAAAGTCACCATGCTTAAGCACAATATTCTATATAATTTAGGTGCATGAATGTTAAAATTAAGCATCTTCAAATAGTTAGGCAAAGTGATCTAATTGTTTTTAAGTGGAAAAAAACAGCTATCCAAATTTACACACACAAAAAATCAAATCAAAAGAAAACTCTACAATAGCTTAAGAATATTCCACGAAAAAAACCAGAAGACAAGATTTTTTTTTAATCAGAACAAACTATATATAAATATAAATTCAAGAATTCTGAAAAACTATAACAAGGAACATTGTTTCCATCACTCACTTTTGAGGAAAACATTGGAAAGATAAGCTATCTCTAAATGAAAACAACCTATGAAGCCTCAACAAAAGAGCAGAGATAAGTGTAGGTACATTTAGTTGCATAACTAAAATGAAAACCAAGGTGGTTTAAGCTTGAATAAAATGTGTATGAGGTGTGTGTGTGTGTGTGTGTGTGTGTGTGTGCGCGCGCGTGCGCGTGCACGCATTGTTGTAGTTGTTATTTTTTAGCTCATTTGTAAATGATGCAGGAAAAAGTAGAGCAGAAGAGAAATAGAAAATAGCCTGTAAAATAAACTTTCTTATTTTTTCTTTTATAATAGTTGGAAGCCATAAGGAATTATGAAAATACGACTAGTGAAGTCAAAAGTTGCAAGTGTATTTAAAAGTATATAGTTCAAAGCCCACAGTAGCTGTCACCTCAATAATTATGAGATTTAAATGAATTATAATAAAAATCAACATTTGTTTTAGCATTATATGCTATTTTTAAAACAACAATATTAACACTAAGGAAAATAATAGATGAAATATGTAATTAATGGATGATCTCATTGCTATTAATAAAAATGTTTAGACGATTAAAATAACCACCCAAATTTTGATTAAAAAAACAATAGAGGAGAGGTACCAACATGGCAAAAAAGACATAGCAGATCTGCCCTGATCTCACTTAGCAAGACTGATAGTAGTAATTCTGCTATGTTTAGATGGAGTTACTCAGAGCACTTTTGGATGAGTTGATTATCGTAACATAGCAAAGGTCTCTCTGAATACACAGTCACCAGAAAGACAGGGTAGGTACAGAACTCCAGGCACTCCATCACTAGCCCCGCACCAGCTCTCCAGGAACAGGTATGCAGAAAAGAGGAAGATTTGTTCAGAGGAGGAAAAGGATGAGTACTTAGTTGGTACACCTCCTCCCAGCAATGTATGGAACGGCCGTTTTATGTGGGAGGAAACCTAGTTGAGAAACAATGGCGGGCACCAAAGCCCAGGCGGAACAGGGAGCAGAAAGCCTCCCTGGGGAAGACCTGACTGACAAGCTCACCACTGGCACATGGTCGAGCAACAGACCAGTGCCTCTCTTGCAGGGTAGGGCAGAGAGTGAGGGATCCATTACCTGATTAAGGGAGGTACTCTGAACACATTTGGAGGGGTGAAACTCCTTGCAACCAGTAGGGATCTCTGTGCTCACACACAGTGTAAAGAGATAGGTGTGGAACCTGGGTGACCCATCTCTCTGCCATGAGCTAGGTTCCCATAGGAGCTGAGATCATGCTGGGAGAATGAGAGGGGGCAGCTATTTTCTGCTGAGTTTATTCACCCCTCCTCTCTGTGAGACCTGCCATCAATCACATGGGCAGGAGACAGAGAATCTAGCCTGACAAGTTTGGCAGTGGAGAGGAAACCTGCCATAACAGAACCTGCTACAAGGTGGAACTCCTCTCTCTCTCACTGAGATAAATGAGGAAAGATTGCAGAAAATCCAACTCTCATAATTTTAAAGAGACAGGACATAAAAAAGTTCTCACAGGAGCACAAACAATGGTGACCTCCCAGAGTGACCTCTCTCAGCTGACAGCCACCGAAAGAGAATGGATGGCACAAGTCAACAGGAACCAAGATAATCATGAAGCAAACTCAAATAAATAGTGCAAGACGAAGTGGAGTTGACCAACTTCAAAAAAGCCTACATTGAAATAATGAAAATAAAGAGCTTCATCATTGAAATCAATGATGAAGTAACAAGTAATGAAAATAAGCTCAACTCAGCAAAGAAAAAAACTCAGACCTTGAACACTAAAATATGAAATTAACACAGACTGTTAAAAACATAGAAAAACCAGGCTTGGCGGCTCAGCCTGTAATCCCAGCACTTTGGGAGACCGAGGTGAGTGAATTGCCTGAGTCTACTGGTTCCAGATCAGCCTGGGCAACTTGGCGAGACCTCATCTCTAAAATAAATAAAAAATTAGCTGGTAGCACGCACGTGGTAGCACGCTCGTGCTGTTCTGGCTACTTGGAAGGCTAAGGTGGAAGGATCCCCGGAGTCCAGCAGGTCAAGGCTGCAGTGGTTGGGAGGGGCCACTGCACTCCAGTCTGGGTGACAGAGAGAGACACCAACTCAAAAAAAAAAAAAACATAGAAAAAATACTGAAAAAGAAGGAAGAAAGCATCTGAGATCTGTGTGACCTGTTCAAAAAGCCAAACCTGTGCCTGATTAGTATCCCCAAAGCAGAAAGAGAAAATGAAAACACCATGGAACAAATACTTCATAAAGTCATTCAAAAGAACTTCCTCCATCTTGCTAGAGAGATGACCATCCAAGTGCAAGAGATCCAGAGATCCCCTGCAAGATATTACTTGAGAAGACCATCACCAAGACACATAGTAATTCACTTTAAAAAACTAATCATGGAAGAAAAAATCATAAAGGCAGCGATGAAGAAAAAAATAGAATACCTACTGTGGAAAATCCATCAGAATTTCCTTTAGGAAACTCATCTCACTGTGAAAGACACACAGACTCAGGTTGGAGGTTGGAAAATTATCTTTCAAACAAATGAAAAACAAAAAGAATAATAGAAAGAATTGCTTCAAACTTATCTGCAGAAACACTACACCCCAGAAGAGAAGGCAGTCCAATTTGTAATGTCCTTAAATATAAGCAATTCCAACCAAGAATTTCCTACCCAGTCAAGATAAGCTTCACCAGTGATGGAGAATTAAAATACTTCTTAGGCATCCAATTTCTAAGAGAATATGCTGCGTCCAGACCAGTCCTTCAGGAGATACTTAAGAAGGTGTTGAGCACAGGAAAAAGAAAAAAAAAAAAAAAAAGAATGACTATGAACACCACAAAAGGACAGGCAAACACAGAGTTAATAGATGATACAGAGCACCCATAAAAATAAAAACACAGAAATATATACATGCAAAGTTAAAAAGAAACAAAACAACCCCATAGAAACCCTTTAATGGGGATAAACTCTCACATATCAACCATCAACTTGAATATGAATGGACTAAGTGTGCCACAGAAGAGACACAGAGTGGCAAACTGTGAAAAACATGATCCCACAATCTGCTACCTCTAGGAAACTCATCTCACTGTGAAAGACACATAGACTGGAGGCTGGAAAATTACCTTTCAGACAAATGAAAAGCAAAGAAAAAGCAGATATAGTTATTCTAATATCCAACAAAACAGTCTTAAAGCCATCAAAAATTAAAAAGGACATGGAATGACACTACATGATGATAAAAGGCTTAATCCACCCACAAGAAATATACATCCTAAAAATATATGCACCCCAAACAGGAGCACCAGGTTTTTTTTAAAGACAACTATTAACTAAAAGATGACATAGACTCTCACACAATCATAGTAAGAGACCTAATAATACTACTAACAATTTTAGATAGATTATTGAGGCAAAAAACTAATAAGGAGATCCAGAACCTCAACTCAATGTGTGATCCAATGGACTTAACAGACATTTACAGAACACTTCACCCAACAAATACAGAGTATACTTTCTACTCATTAGCACATAGAACATACTCCAAGGTTGATCACAATCTCAGGCATAAATTAAGCATGAGTAAATTTCAAAAGATCAAAGTCATACTGTATATCTTCTCAGATCACAGTGGAATAAAAATAAATATCACCACCAATAAAATTCCTTCAAACCATGCAAAGACATGGACTGTAAACAACATGCTGTTGAATGACTTCTACATCTACACAGAAATCAAAAAATAAATAAAAAGATTTCTAAAAAACAAGCCAAAAAAACTAACATTTTACCAGATTCTCTAGGATGCCACGAAAGTAGTATAAAGAGGAACATTTATAGCATTGCATGTACAAATCAAGAAAACAGAAAGAGCAGACGTAGACAGCCTAATGTCACAACTGAAAGAGCTAGAAAGGTAACATCACCTAAATCCTAACCTTAGTGGAAGAATACAGATTAGCAAGATAAAATTAGAGTTGCAGAACATAGAATACAAAAAAATAACAGAAAGAATCAACAAGATCAAAAGCTGGTTCTTTGAAAGGATAAATAAAATGGACACTCCCTTGGCAAGATTGACTAAAAAAAAAAAAGAAAAAGAAATCCTAGTAAACAAATTAGAAAATTAAAAGGCAAAGTCACAACTGACTCTGAAAAAATTCAAAAGATTATTAGAGATTATTTTTAAAAAACCTGTATGCAAATGAAGTAGACAACCTAAAGAAAATGTGTGCTTTCTGACATCATACAACCTCCCTTCATTGAAACAAGAAGAAATTGAAATTCTAAGCAGATCAATAATAATACAGGAAAAGGGTTCAGTCATAAGAAACCTACCTACCAAAAAAAAAAAAAAACCCTGGACCTGATGGCTTTCCAGGTGAATTCTACAAGACATACAAGGAGGTACTGACACCAATCTTCCCGGAAGTATTCCAGGTAATTGAGAAGGACATGAATAGACACTTTTAAAAATAAGATGTACAAGTAGTCAACAGACACATGGAATTCTCCCCAACTTATTTTGTGAAGCCAACATCATACCAATACTCAAACTTGGAAAAGACCCAACAAGGAAAGAGAATTGCAGACCAATCTTCTTGATGAACATAGAGGCAAAATATTCTCAACAAGATTCTAGCAAATAGGACCCAATAACACATTTCAAGGATCATCTATCATGAGCAAGTGGGCTTCATTCCTGGATTGCAAGGCAAGTTCAACATTCCCAAGGCCATAAATGTAATTCAGCACATTAACAGTTGTAAAAACAAGAACTACATGATAATATCATTAGATGCAGGAAAAGCATTCAACAAGACCCAGGATTTCTTCTGGATAAAAACTCTTGACCATCTAGGCATAGAAGGAAACTTCCTCAAACAGTAAGAGCCATCTATGATAAACTCACAGTCAACGTTTGGCTCAATGAGCAGAAATTAGAAGCATTCCCACTGAGAACAGGAACTAAGCAAGGATACCCACTCTCACCCTTACTGTTCAACATAGTGTTAGCAGTCTTAGCCAGAGCAATCAGGCAAAATAAGGAAATCAGGGATATCCAAAAAGGAAGAGGACAAGCTATTCCTCTTTTGGAATGATATGATTTGATAACTTGAAAACTTTAGGGAATCTGTCAAAAACCTACTCACACTGATAATCAAATTTGGTAGTCTTGGGGTATGAAATCAATATGAAAAAACAGTGACACTTTTATATACCAGCAACAAGCAGACAGAGTCCCCAAAAAAGCACAACTCCATTCACAATAGCCACAAAATATGAAATACCTTGGCATCCACCTAACTAGAGAAGGGGAAAGGTATTTACAAGAAGTACAAAACTCTGCTGAAAGAAATCAAGGATGGCTCAAACAAATAAAAAAAATCCATAGTTATGAATCAGAAGAATCAATGTTGTCAAGATATTTCTTCTATCTAAGTTAATACACAGATTCAATGAAATATCCATGAAATTACCAATATCATTTTTCTCAAACCTGGAAATGACAATACAGAAATTTATATGAAATCAAAAAAGAGCACAAATAGCCAGAACAATCCTTTCCAAAAAAAAAAAAAAAAGCAGGAGGTATTTCACTTCCAGACTTCAAACTTTGTTATGAGGCTACAGTAACCAAAATAGCCTGTTATTGGTACAGGAATAAGCATGCAGACCAGTGGAAGAGAACAGAGATTATAGAAGCAAAAACTCTCTCTCTCAACCAACTCATCTTTGATAAAGCCACTAATAACAATCACTGGGGAAAGGAAACCATACGTAGTAATTAGAACTGGAAAAACTGTCTGACCACAAGCAAAATGAAACTGGAAACCTACCTATCACCAATACAAAATACAGCTCTTAATGGATCAAAGACCTAATGTAACACCTCAAACTATAAGAGTCCTATGCACGTTGGAGTAGTCAGCCATTTCTTGACCAAATCCCAAAAGCGGATGTCACAAAAGCTAAGACAGATATATGGAGCCTCATCAAACTGACAAGCTTTTGCACAGCAAAAGAAACCACAAAGGGCCTGGGGAGACAACCCACAGAATGGAAAAAGAAAGTATTTGCTATGTATCTAAAAAAGGCCTAAAATCCAGGAACTCAAATGAGTTGATAGAAAAAACAAAAACAAAAAACTCTTAAAAAGTTGGTCAAGGACATGAATAGACACTTTTAAAAAGATGTACAAGTAGTCAACAAACACATGGAAAAAAATTCTCAACCTCACTAATCATCAGAGAAATGCAAATCAAAACCACAATGAGATACCACCTAACTCCAGTAAGAATGGCCATCGTTAATAAATTTAAAAAAAAAAAAAAAACAGATGCTGGTGTGATTTCAGAGAAAAGTGAACGCTTCTACACTGTTGGTGGGAATATAAACAAGTTCAACCTCTATGGAGTGTGGCAATTCCTAAGAGAACTAAAAATTGACTTTCTGTATGATCTAGCAATCGTTCTGCTTGGAATACAACCAGAGGAAAATAAATAATTCTACAAAAAAGACACCTTCTCATGCATGCTCATAGCTGCATTATTCAGAATAACAAAAACAGGGTACTGCCCATCAAAATTATGGTGCATATACATGATGGAGTATTATGCAGCCATATAAAAGAACAAAATCATGGACTTCACAGCAAATTGAATTAAGTTGGAGACCCTCATACTTCGTGATTCATGACAGAAACAAAGAACTGAATACCACCCATTCTCACTCATATGTGGGACCTGAACATTGGTCATATTAACACAAAATAGAGATTGGCAATCACTGGACACTACCGGGGTGGAGAGGTCACATAATAATACAAAGGATACTCAGTCCCAAACCAGGGAAAGTGAGGACCAGATGGAGGCGCAAACTTTACCTGCACAAATTCTACCTGTGTAGCCAATCCTTACTTGTAACCCACACTGCTATAAGAAAATAAGAAAGAAAACAACATAATAGCATTAATTAATTTATTGTATGCAAATAAATTTTTAAAACTGAATGAAATAGATACTTTTCTTGAAAAGTGTATATTACCAAAATCAACTTACACTGGGCTTACTTACAATAAGAAAATAAAGCAAGGCTGGGCGCAGTGGCTCAAGAGTGTAATCCCAGCACTTTGGGAGGTTGAGATGAGAGGATTGCCTGAGCCCACGGGTTCAAGAACAGCCTGGGAAACTTGGCAAGACTTCATCTCTACTATAAAAATAAAAAATAAAAAATTAGCTGGGTGTGGTAATGCATGCCTATAGTTCCGGCTACTTGGAAGGCTGAGGCGGAAGGATTGCCTGAGCCCATCAGAACGATGCTGCGGTGGCTGTGATCATGCCACTGCACTCCAGCTTGGGCCATGGAGTGAGATTTCAACAGAAAAAAAACAAAAACAAAAAAGAAAAGAAAGCATTTTTTAAAAGAACTTACCTTCCTAAAGAATTGAGACTGGATGTTATTTTGAGAAAATTCAAGTAAGTATTTAAAGATCAGAGAATTCTCATGCTCAATTAACACTTGTGAATCAGAAAAGAAAGGAAAACTTTAATGTTAGCTATACTCATACATAACTTTTTTTTTTAACTGAAACCTAATAAAAATAGCCCTAGAAAAGAAGTATCTGAAAATCTACCTCAATTATTGATATTAATTCAAAAATTTTAGACTATTATCAAACAGAATTCAGTAGACTTGTGACATGCCCAAGTTAGTTTGTTTTAGAAATGAAAAAAGAGTTCCATGATTTTTAAAAAATGGCAATCATGGTAATAAACCATATGAGATAAATCATAGGATAATCTTCACACACAAAGAAAACAAAAGTCAACTCATGCTTGGTAAAAACATTTTAAGATATCAGGACTCACTGGCGGGGCATGCTGGTGGTGGGTAGGGCAACTCACTGGCGCTCTCCTCCCTCCTGTCCCTGTTGCTCTTTGCTGGGATACAGATGTGCAGCCGCCAGCTGGCCTCCACCAAGTGGCTCACCATCCAGGAGGGCCTGCTTGGCTCCGGCCTCTTCGTCTTTTCTCTCACTGCCTTCAATAATCTGGAGAATCTTGTCTTTTGCAAAGGATTCCAAGCAAAGATCTTCCCTGATGTTCTCCTCTGCCTCCTGTTGGCCCTCCTTGCATCTAGCCTCATCCACCGAGTCTGTGTCACCACATGCTTCATCTTCTCTCTGATTGGTCTGTACTACATCAACAAGATGTCCTCCATCCTGTACCAGGCAACAGCTCCAGTCCTCACACCAGTCAAGATCACTGGCATAGACAAGAAGAGAAACTGAATGTTCAATAAAGTCGATTCTTTGTTAAAAAAAAAAAAAGATATTAGCAGGTTCTTAATGATATGACACATTTTGAGCCCCAAAGACATCACTATGCTCAAGAAGAAAATGGTGAAACACATAAGATAAAGCCATTGAAGTCAAGACCAAACTTTAGCTGGAGTTGGCTATTGTGCTTACTATTTGTCATCCTACGGAGAGTATTAGCTGTATTAGATAAAGGAAATTTTTTTTTAAATGTAACAATTAGAAAAAAAAGATAGAACTGTTCCTATTCACCCAAGATATAATTGTATAGTGGATCAATTTTCAGAATCAAGCAAGATGTAAAATAAACAAGAGGATAGAGTAAAGTAACAGAGTAGAAAATTAATTTACAGAACATTGCTCCCTTTCTGTGTGTGTTTGTGCTTTTCTATTAAGACATAAATTGATTTATCTATAATTATATATGTATATATAGTAAAACTATGTAATATGAGAAAATAAATATTTTACAATTAAAAAGATAAAATTCTTGGGAAAAGCACTTCAAACCATGCATGGTTTTTCAAGGAAGAATTTAAAGCACTACTAAAAGTATACGAAAATTATTAATTATACTAAGTGGTATTTTTATAATTTTCTGACATGAGAATCTAGTTTAAAAGTCAAGGATATTTGAGTGACTGATGCAGTATGGCTGTGGTGTCTGACTGGGTGAGCAGTATTCACTCTAAGAATGTTTTCCCCCTCCCTTTCCAAACCCTCATGTGATACATCTGCTTTAGAAGGAGCAAAAAGAACAAAGCTTGTTTCAAAACAGCAGGGATAGAGGTTCATTTTTTGTTACACAAAGATTTATGTCAAGTAAACAAAAAGGACACTAACCTCCTCTGATGGACAGTAACGCCTACATCTAAATGTTACTATGGTTGGTCCATGCTTTGAAAACTCTCAGTCAGAATATTCACCACAGAATGATAATCTGACAACTGGGTGTGTTTAAAGTCTTTTATGTTTACAAAAGGCTAAAAATTGCCCTGAGCATCTCCAATAAAGAATATCTTTTCCTGTTAATATTTTTAATCATTTTTTTGCTCAATAAAAGTATCTTTTTACCCAAGGGAGTAATGCTATTTGTATGCTATTTGTATTCAGAACTGTCTAAAAATGTTAAAGTATATTTTAATAATTATATAGAAAATGATTCATAGAGCCTTGTTATCTTTTTAAAGGTAATAATAATTGTATTTTCATAACCTTCAAAGGCATATAATAATGAAATGATGCTGAAGGTTATGTCATTTGAATCTCAGAATACGGAGTCTGGCTTGTTTCTTTCAATGTATGCCAAAAAAAAAAAAACAGAAAGTATTATATCATTGATATGATTCAGTGATTAAAATAATTACAAAATAGAGGATAAGACCACACATTTTGAATCCAAGTCACTTAGTTTCAATCCTGTTTACTCAACCTATGATTGTGTGACCTCAGGAAAATCACTGAACTTTCTTCACTCAGTTTCTTCATCTTTTGTATGGCTAAACATGAAAATGATGGTTTCAAGAATTAAAGGATGCAATAAATCCAAAGCAATCAGAAGAGTATATAGCAACTAATCAGCACTGTGTTAGTTGTTTTTTATTACTAATATTATTATTATCTTCAAGATACAGAAAATAATAAATAAATTAGCCAGGGAGTCCCACCCAAAATAATGAAATTGCCTTGCATCATAAAAATTCTGTTCATCTCTTGCTATTTAACTAACACATTATTATAGTCAATAATTTTGAGAAATACTTTATAATTTCTTGAATTTCCATCCTAGGTATGCCTTTATTTTCCTAGCCATAAGGCCACACCAATGCTCCATCTGCTTGGTCTTTAAAATAAATAAATAAGCCGGACTCGGTGGCTCAGCCTGTAATCCCGCGCCTTTGGAAGGCTGAGGTGAGTGGATTGCCTGAGCCCGCGGGTTGGAGACCCGCCTGGGCAGTGAGACCTCATCTCTACAATAAATCAAAAAATCAGCCGGGTGTTGTAG